>NW_026570499.1:0-71701 GCF_019649055.1 Paramacrobiotus metropolitanus | reverse complement strand
GGACATCCTTAAACAGAACTGTTGAAACTTTGGCAGCCCGCACTACGATACTCTTGTCCTTCTGCTTGTTCCAATAAAAATAGCGTGAATCCGATGACGGTAGCGGCAATCTACACACAGAGGTAAAATTAAGGAATTTATATCACCTGTAACCAAATTTACTGCTGCATCAGTTTTGCGACCATCGTAACCAAAACAAGCTTCCATCCACGTCCGGCAAAAATGCCGACTGACGCGGGAAAGCTTTGCTTAATTCGTCATAGGTTCCTGCATGCACTTAAAAGGCCAGAAAACAACAAAACGTTTTGGACAACGGGCAACAAAATGATTATGCAGTTTATACTAACCGTCACGAGGAACGATCTGTTGAGATCAGCGAAACCCACCACAGTTAAAGAAAGAGGCTTAGTTAAAATCCGCTGTAAAAAACTGTATAACTCCTGAAAATCCTTAATTTGCATATGCAAATCTTCCACTGTTGTCGTGGCCTCGGATAGCTGCGGAACCCTTCCTGAATGACCGCTGCTTCGCTGATGGAAGTAAATTATTTGTTGTAGTATTTCCACTGACTTTTCACTCTAGCGTAGATAAAGAAGAAGCAAACATATCATAAAAGCGATGTAAATAAACATGTCAGAATATACAGGTCTTACTATAGATGTATGTGTTATATATAAGGGACGTTGGCAGTTTAATTTATTGCTTCGGCCCATTATTTTTCGTACCTCTTCGTGCAGTCGAATAGGATAGACGCAAATAACAGCCATTTGATAGAAATACATCATACAACCCAATGCAGCGATTATAAATCCCAATGTCGAAAGACCTCCAGGACGAAAAAATCCAGCCAACGAAGAAAACGTCATCATGAAGTATCCAACAACCGCCACAAAAGTCTGAGCTGACAGGAGCCCCTCATGCTCATTAAAAACATCCACCAGTTGTTCATAGTTGTCCCTGATGTCTGCTACTTTGCGTATAAACTCCTTGTACTCACTCCTGCTCAGCCCGTTTTTATGCACTATACGAATCTCGTCGCGTAAGGTAACCAGTTTTTTATTGAACTGCTCCGAGCACTCTTTTAGAATTCTTCCAAGTGAAGCCAGGAAAACCACAATGGACCAGGCTAGTAAACTGCCAACAATTTCCGCTATATACGAGGCGGTATATAACACCCATTTGTTGATAAACCGGAAATAGAAAGGAATTCTGTCATTCGGATCACCTTTCGTGTATACAATGAAGGCCGCGAAACCTAACCGGACCATAGATATGAGAATTGGGACCACAAATATCGCGGCGCACAGTATCTGATGTATTTGTTGTCGTCGTCGGGAGACCGGGAAAAGATTGAGTAAATTTTTAAAATTTCCATCTATGTATCCGCGTAAAGAACGCGATCGGAGAACGAACAGCATAATTATTGCCCAATTCTTTCCCAACACCGCCGTGCTTCGGATGTGCACCAATAACATAAGAATGCGATTGTTTCCGGAAAACAGCTTTAGCCATAGTGATTTATTAAACACCCATAATAATAAATCCTGCGCAAATACAAATGTTAAGAATAAAACCAAAAATACTAGAAATGTCAGTCGCAAGTATCGCCATATTGGGTGAGACTTGCGCTGGCTGCTGTCATGTGGATAATGCCCGGATGGAATTAACAAAAATAATCGCAATATGTGCCACACCGGAATTATGAAGATCATTTTACCGAAAAGTTGTATTTACATGTTGTTCTAGCCGCTTGTGTGGATATTTATTACACCCAGCTAGCACGCGACAGCGCGATTTAGAAATGAATAATCAAGTGTCAAACTTTTACGGCCGTCTAAAATAACCGTTATATTTATTGCACTGTTTTATAGACGCATATTTCATCACATGGCGGATGGGGTTATAATTAGCAGTAGCGTAATTTTTGCGGGCTGGATGACAGAAACGTCGTTGCCTACGCAAAGAAAGCATAACATGAAGATAAGTAATAAATTATGTTCAGGCTGATTGCTTGGAAAGACTTGGGAAAAACTCTTGGAAGAGTCGTCATATGAGCATCAGAATCGAAAGTATACATGGTCGCATATCCATCAACATATTAAGCCGGTTCACAATGCTGTAATTGTGCGTGTAGTCTGGGCAGGGCGTGAAGTAAAACCTCCAGCTGCGGCAGTTAGCAAATTCTCACAGTGCTCATTATTGTAATCGTAGCAAATAGAAACACCGTCTGCGGAATTGAACCCAAACAGGAAAAAATATTTTGGCGTACAAATTGCATCACAAGCAGGCAAAAATACGGTTTAAAAATATCATGCAGCTCCAACTGGTTTTTAGTTAACATCGGCGCAAATTACCGAGAACACTACAAAATTTAAGGGGATGTGAAATTACAGAGGAGAGCAATGTCGACTTCTTCCGCCTTATCGGATTCGAATTCCGCAGATTTTTCAATAAGGAACCCAATAAATCCAAATAAAATGCAGCACCACTGAAAACAAAATGGAAAAGCATACTGGCAGCATGCGACGATTGCATGTACTGTATTTACATTTTAGAAAATATGCTACACTTTGCTCAAAATAAGAATACAAATGCTGTGGCTATGACTCTGCCAGGTGCAACGCGGTTTGCAGCTGTGATAATAATACCAGTATATCAACATAAAAATTAGTACATCATCATATTTTTACAATACTTACCGTTACCAGAAATCCTCTGCTAAGATTCACGCATACACCAACAGTTAGAACTGGAGGACAAAAAACCGCGCGCTGGATAAACTGCATCAAAATAACCTCCGCAGTTTGGCTCTAAGAAGAAGGCAAATTAAATAATCATTGTTCAGCAAATACTGCAAAATATTTTAGTACTGCAAGTGTCAGCATTAACAGTAAATGCCGATTAGGTATTAGCGTGATTATTTGCAGTTTTGACTGTGCCACAGTAACGTTTTCACAAATGCTTTGACACAGGTAACTTTTTACAGCTTTTTTGCATTTGCCTTACATATTACCGGAGAATAATCATTGAATATTTTGCATGCCGAAGAATAAAACTGCTTATAAAATAACTACAAAACTTACATTCATTCGCTCTGGAGAAAGTATTGGTAACGATCTACATCCACTTTGAAGGCGATACAGAAGTTTTTGCGCCAACTCGACATCGACCGCATTCTGTAATATTTATAAAACGGATTTGAAATCTTCACGTGGAATTATACGAAGTGAATGTAACTGGTAGTAGAATTGTAAACCCAAACCTTTTCATGTATCCTAGCCGGAATGATGATCAACATCAAGATAATTACAAAATCAAAAACACAAGCCAAAAGGCAATTTGCCCATGACAAAGAAGTAGTTCTTGGCCGAAACAAAGTTGCCAGTGCCGAAAACAATGTAAGATTAATACTGGTTACAACAGTGAAAAAGTACATATTAAAAATGTCTTCATGCTCGGTTATGAGGTTATACAGCTCTTCTTGCAAATTCCGGCATCTACGCAGCCCTTCAATGACCTGAACACTCGTTTCCGGTTCATGGGAATTAAGTGAATTTTGCTGTAAATCAAACAGTTCTTGAACAGCGAAGTTCAGTTTCTGACAGCATATTACCACACCCGTGGTCATTGATAAGGTCTTGGTGACAATGGACGTAAAGATAAGTCCGCCACAAATTGTGCCAACACTGTAGATAACGAACACAATCCAATGTGGCGCATGAAAAAATCCCCATGGATAAACTTTCCAAAAATTGCTATTCAGCAAAGCAATGGTTGCTAAAACCACGCGTATGCATACGATTACGTTTAGCAAAACGCATAGCAAAAGGAGCCATGCTTTTGCTATTAGGATAGTTTTATCTGAGATGCCAAAGGAAATAGAAAATACTTTGAGATTTCGGCGATGTTGGCGTATCTCTTTTGATTTCCATAATACGATTACAACGGTCAGACATGTTCTTAGCACACAGAAAGCCGGGTGAAATAGCGCCATTAAAGTGATGACGCGGTTCTGCTGGTTTAGATAATTGGCCAGCCATGAACTATTGCGAAAAAAATCGATCAGATCATAAATCAGCAGAACCCAAAAGGCAAACGCAGTGGTCAAAGGAACCAGAATTCTGAAAGCGGTTTTTGCATTTGCTACCGTTCTAGAACAGCGAAGATCCCGACTGGCAGAGACACCGGCATTATTATACTTGACAACGAAAATATCAGCTATTGACCAAAAGAAACCACAAGTCCTTATAACAGACTCCATTGGAGAATCATAACTTTATAATTCTAAGTTTTCGTTGTCAGACAGCGGAAGAAAATCCAAAGGCCATTTTTTCGTTTAAATTTAATGCACAATTATTACAAATACAGTACGAGATTCGACCATAAGACGTTAACAACTTAACACTCAGAATACGCATATGGAACGGCGCAGATGGTACAGCGCGAATACTGTCAGCGCTAAACGCTTCAAACAGAAGCACATGTCGTTGCGAAATAAATAGATCATTCCAGGATGACGTTTCTGCACGCGCGTGATCATTTTCAGGTTTGGAACTATGCATTAATTATCTAGGTGCTTGCTTTATTACTTCTACGGATGCACTGAATGTGTCTGGCGGTTTTCTCACATTTTCTGTTGGAGTGTTTTTCGGTTGACTTCGGTAAACTTAATGAAACTTGAGCTGGGGACTTCATCAATGCTACGTATAGGAACGATTGATCAAGCAATTAGAAAAGATTAATGATCAGCATTCAATGTAAATTAAAAGCTCCGCTTACCTATTGCTGTACTCTGTATTGTACATTCGCGCGTGCGATGTACACATATAAATGATATTATAATATTTTGTATACAGTACTTCTTTAACTTTGATTTTATTTTCGAGACGGTTAAGCCCCTGGAAAAGCCGGGTGGCTTAAATTTGGCCTTGTGCCGCGAATGCCTGGAGGAAAGGTTTTTCTGTAGATACAAAGATGTTGTAGATACAAAGAGGCATTTCCAGTAAATTAACACATATTTAAAATTAATAATTACCAAATTAAATAGTAAACAATATGCAACAAACTAAATAATTTACGAGAACCCATTTTTGAATCAAAATCTTTCACCTGTACAGGTAAACAGAGATCATTGAACTGTGGAGGATTACTATTCATTCGCACATGCAGGTGATAACACACGAATCTTCGTTTCGTTGCCGAAGGGCTGCGAAACCGGTTCGGGATATCATGATCGGTGTGAACGCAGTTGGGCAACGTCATGGCAATCAACGTTGCAGATTAAAAATCCGAAGATAAAGAACAGCATGAATACATTGTGGGTTTTTTAACCGAGAAAATGTTTTGAGATACACCAGGTAGCCACACCATGGATAACGGCGGGATGACTTCCAATAAGCACGTATCTTTTCTAACACACGTATACCGGCGTCTACGTTATCAAGGCGCTACCCAATGGATAACACTGATATTAGCCGCATCGTGTGTATCGTTGTGGATGTTTACAGCACCTTTAAATTCATATTTATACCGTGGAGATCCCGCATTAGCAAGACCTAGTGCACCGTCGGAAAGTGAAAATAGTGCAGGAGAAAATGAACTGAATGAAATCAGTGGCAATAATGGAGAGAATAATAACCCCGCAACTGTCTCACTGAATGACTTCCCGGAAATAGAATTAGCGCCTGAGTTCACCAGTTCACGATTCTGGGATGGTGTCGACTGGGATGAACCACTCGAGATGCCGGATCGGGTAGCGTCCAAAGTGGCAGAAATGCCGGTGGAAACCGGTGAAGAAGATGTTGAAATGAAATATCCAAATGGAGAGCTGCACGTAAGATAACTACATAAACTAAAGTTAATTCGGTAAATCTAGAGTAGCTATTCTTCTACGTGTACTTCTATATTTCATATTTTAAATGGGGTTTATACACTGATACATAATTGTATTAATGATTAATACGTCTGCGCAAAGGCTCATAATTTGTATCATGATTCTAAAATTTCCGCGTTTTCATCGATATATGTCTTTCTTAAATAATATAACTTGTCGGATGCAAAGCAAACCGCCGGTATAAGTACTACTCGTAGTTGTTAGAGTTTTATTTCTTCTAGGTAACAACGGTGTTCTACCGAGAGTCGGTGCCAAAAACCAAGAAACTTGGTGATGTCTTGTTGTTGCATGGGGCTCGGTTCAATTCGGAAACGTACGTCACCGCACACATATTTCAATCGGATATTCAAAAAATAACGTGTTCCACCAAATTACAGTTGGGTCACCGTTGACACGACGAAGACGTTAGCGGCAATGGGCTTCCGTGCCACCGCAATTGATCTTCCTGGATTCGGCAACACCCCTGGTTCTGTTCTTTTTGGTGATCGTGCCGTGATGTTTATAGAGAATTTCTGTCAGGCACACAAAATCACAAAGCCCATCATTGTGGCACCGTCCATCGGTGGCCAGTATGCACTACCTTATATCATGGCGCGCCCGTATAACGTTAGCGCATTAATCGCACTAGTGCCAACCGCACCGGAAAGGTTTACGAAAGACCAGTTCTATCTTCTAAAGGTAACCCTTTTTGTTTTTATTCCTTTTTAAAATATATTGACTTTGTTTAAAGACCAGTCTTATCTTTGAAATTATTGTACTGCAGTACTTTATTATTGTACTTTGATTTTTGTACTGCAGTTATGTATGTGCAGCCAAGTACAGTATCTGCCTACGGTTTGCTTGTGATTATATATAATTCAGTGTTTTCCTTTCCAGATCCCAGTATTACTAATGTATGGATCCAAGGATCATAATTTGGGAAAGCAAGTGGCCAAAGCCATGTCCAGTATTCCGAATTTTCAAGTCAGGGTGATCGAGGAAGCCCATTCCTCTGTTTTTGTTGATCAGCCAGATGAATTCCACCGGACAGTGTACACTTTTCTACGCCGGCTAGAGTTTTGGTGGCAGCGTAATGCCAACGTAACCACCACCCCGCATCCGGCCATCGTTACGCCGGAATCCGGCGATTTGCCACCGGAAGCCACGTTAGCCCCACTGAAACCGCCACCGCCCATCCGGGTGGATTACGAAAAGAAGGTGATCTACGCTGACGAACCGATTGATGCGACAACGATAGCGGCTGGTGGCATTTACATGCAACCTTCGGGTATGCTACCGCAGCTCAACCAAGGCAATTTGGCCGTTGGATATCAACCACAAATTGCCGTGGGTAACCCGCAGAATCCTGCCGAAACTGTTTATAGTAACCAACAACCGACAAGTTACGGTCAACTGCAGAGCGCGTATGCTTATCCGGAGCAGCAACCACCAGCGACAAATTTCGTCAACACCGCTAACGCCAATTACGCCAACAATATTCCCAGTTTTCAGAAAGCCGCAGCGCAGCAGCAAAAGGCTATCCCCGCCAATGTATTGCAGAACTATTCACAGCCGAAAGCTGCGAACGCGGTCACGCTAGTCGCGCAAGCCCAACAGCCAAATGCACTTTATCCACAAGTAGCAAATCAGAATAAGCCTCTGTTACCCGCAAACACCAATATTCCTTCCGGACCCAATCCATCATACAATGTTTTACAAGGCGCGGTCTCCAGTTCCATTGCCCAGAAAAAACCGATTCCTGCGGATTATCCTACCGGTGGGTTTCCTCCACCAGACCTAATCAAAGATACGGCTATTCGCAATGCCGCAACACCATCGATTCTAGCCGGGATGAGTGAGCAACAGTTCAAGACATTCCAGGAAGCAGCCGCCAAGCAGGCGGTCATTCCACCGGAAAGTATCCCCGACATTCGCCCCGTTCCACCATATGAAGCCACTAAGGAAATCCACCGCGATAAACTGTCGGGCAACGTTAACCCACCCGTGAATCTCATTAACGGAAAAGCACCGCAGGCGTTTTCGGGTGATGTGGGACAGCCCGTTTCTATGCTCGATGGAAATGACCAGGCTGTTCTGAATAAGCAGGCAAGCGACCTTGTTCCGTACCCGACCGGAAGTAAGATGGAAACTGCTCAGCAACCGCAAATAATAACTGGCAATATGCGATCCATCTGAACAATAAACTCTGGTACCCAGAAGGACTACTGATATACCTAAGCCAGTTGTGAATTCGACTAAAAAGCAGATACTGAAATTTCCCGGTTGCAGTATATGTTGCAGGTGCACTGAAATTCGTCAGGGTTGTGTTCATGGCACATGCCTCCCACTTATTGTCCAAGCATTACGATTCAGTACTTGTCCATGTTGGTGATTTAAAACCTTTCTCAAGCGACAATTTTGTACATACGATTTTAATTAATAATCTTGTTTTATGGAGTCTCAGTGTTGTTTTGCATCATAAAACCAATCACCACCAGTAGAACCAGACATCAGACAGCAAACGATAGTTTCAAGCAAACGAAAATAGCGCGTACAACTAGAAAGATTCTTGAAGTACCAGACATACAATCTACAAACACATTCCGCGACAACCCCCAACAAAAGGATCATCTTGCGAATTTCGAGGATGAGATGAATTTTAAATTAGAGGGGTTCAACGAAGGTTCAATAAGTTTAAAAACGCGCAAAAAAGCGTAATCGCAAGATACTGCTCAAGCAGCCGCAGCTTCATCTACGCAGTGCAGATTCATTCACTCACACGACATGTCCCATCACCTTAAACTCCTCCAATAACCCACCAAGAAGCTCTTCATTGTCCCGCTGCACAGCTTGGACAAATTCAGTAAGCGAATGTGAAGAAGGCAGGAAAACAGAATGAAGCCGGCATAGAATAAATAAGACTGCTTTCGTGTACTTCACTTCCTTGACTTCTTTATCTTGTTCACTGCAACAAGAAGAACAGCTCGCTTTTCGATAACGACAACACAGAGAGCTTCCAAAATATACCGTAATTATCGAATTTGCACCCCTGGGGTGCAAATAGATCAAACGTCCTGAAAATGAGTTAACCCTAGCGGATATCGTCGATTGCGCAACTGCTCCGGTGGTAACTTATGTATGAAACCTGCCATCCGGCCGATCGGATAATACCATAATACGCTGCTTTTTTCAGCAACTGAACATGCTCGGATCTTACTCTATACTATACTTTATAGTATATTATAAGTACTCTCATGGTAACCACATTGGGGATAAACTGAGATGCAGCTTTAAATGAACGCAAAAAACTCAGATACTTACTGCTTCAGCTGGTCTTTTTGCTCCACAGTCAGCTTTCTCAAAAAATCGCGCATACATCGTTGGTGGAAACGGAGCCATAAAGTAATACCTAAAACCAGGTAAGCATATCAGGAGAATAAAACTATGGTCTATGGATATCCTATTTTATAACAAAATAATCCATGTATACTCTCGTTCATTGCATCGTTCCATAAACGTTAATCACTAAATTATTTACTCTCATTTTGACTGGAAAGTCGGAAATAATGAAAATATTTTTGCTTTAATTTGCTTTACCATCTGGGCTCGAAAGCTGTGCTTCAAGAGCTCGTAATTTTGACACCAAATTCTCATTTTCCTAAAAACAGTACAAAATTGTTAGAAGTGATATCGTAAACATACCGTATTTAACATCGCTTTACTGTGCAGTAAGCACTAAGCAGTATTTAAAAACTAAAAATGTGCATGCGCATCTAAAAAATAAGAGCAGTGATAAGATGTTCAAACAGCAAACACCATTGAGAAATTAGCGTCAAGAATCAATATCACAAGCTCTGAAATGCTTCGGTTACCTTCTGCTCTTCTTCAATTTCGCGCAAGACTTCCTTCTCTTTCTCATTGAGAGCGATAATTTCACTAAAACGTCCCACCGAAAACTCAAAACGAGAAAATACTTCAAATGTATTAAAGGTACTTTTTCAGTGCTTGGTGGTTGTTCGGTGATTCATCCTCAAGAAAACGCTCCACGTTTTCCACCAGCTTTTCCTCCCGTTCAGTTTCCTTGTCGTTATCTTTTTCCGAAGCACTCGAATACGATCTGGATGTCGGCATTCTACACCAATTGGTAAATATTCAATATTTCTCGCCTTTCAGATGCAAATCAAAGTCCAAACGAAAATCAACAGTTAGGATACTCCGCAGAAAAACTTGAGCTACAGAGTACTTCAACCACTTGTCACTTGTGACTTGACTATGGACTTATCACCAGAAAAGCGCGGTAGCCAGTCCTGCACTGGTGCGCGTGCGGGGAATTTCATTCCTCACGGCAAACCGACGACAAACAAACGTATGCTTCGATCCATCACTGCTTTGTTCTGGCTGGTTTAAACGTAAACATGAATTTTAAATTTTAACAATTAACATGTTCGTTTCGTATTATCAGACTATTATTCTACTTTTTACACTTTACAGTCTTTACTTTAATCGCTTCTTCTTGCACACTGCCGTTATTGGGAGTTATTTCACTTAATTGTGTTGGTTTCCTGGTGGAAAGTAGCGTCCTCTGGATTCCGTTCCAACCGTATTAAGTTCCAGCTGAGAGTAACTAACTGCGAGAGTGCTAAAACATGAAGTTCCGTTGCAAAATGTCTGATCTGTTCAGTATCCAGCATTTTTACCGTAAGCCTACTTGCAGGTGTATCGAAAATTTTGTTTGTAAGTCCTTTTGTCTTTGAAGGGATACTCCAGACAGTTGCAAAGCTATGCGATACCACGTGCATTGTGCGTATGACTCCGACGCGTATGTTCATCTTCACCAAACCAGCCTCGATGATCGATGGAGGCGCGTATGTGCTCGCGGAGATGCATCCGGTATGTTGAGCCAAACACAAGAACATCGCCTGCGCTCCATGGTTTCGCTTGAAAGTTGAAACGAAATGTTTCGTTCGTGAAATGTTAGGAAGTCCTGTTTGATGAATACAATATGGTCGGCTACGCTCCGGATGCCAATGAGATATTTATCGAAGTTAATCCCGAGGTGCTCCTGAGAGGCTTCAGGGTTCCACAGAAGAATGCCAAATATATCAAAATCAAACTCACTAACAGAGTTGGTCCATGTATGTGCGTCGAATCTGAACTGGTATGTCGAAGATTCTCAATTAAAAATTATTCTGAAAGTATTTGCAGTTTTGGCAACGGAATGAAAGACTAATAATGGGCTATGACTTTCTTTTCATAAGACTTATTTTCATTTGATAAAGCATGATTCATGAAGCTAAACAGAAATTGTACCGTAGGACTCCGTGGAAGATGGATAGCATTTTTAATGTTGTTTTTGCTTTTTGTATAGCCGTCCATGACTATGCGTTCAAAATTTACGACTCATGACACTCCCATTATCGTTCTGGCACGAAGTGTGTGGAAAGATATAACGCCGCCGGAAGACATTCCCACGAACGTAAGTTTTTTCATCCACAAATTCGGAAATCTACCACTCCAGCAGTAGAAGTATTTCGCATGTCTGAACGAACGTTCCCGATTTTCTTGCTTATTTAACCGATTTTAATTTCTGTTGCTTGAATTTCTAGATTGGCCATCAACTGTCTTCCTTGAAATTATTTAAAACTGTTGTCGATCGCATGCGAATTCTGGGACAAGTCTGTGCAACCATTTCGGCTAGCCGCGAAAAACTTTCCGTTGATGTGGGTGGCCCAACCAGCGAATACGAAATTTGCAGCCATTTTGAAGATCTGGAAAATACAGTCGGTAAATTTTGATAGTCTGTTACCCTGAATTGTTTCTGTGATTTCTATTCGTGCGTACAAGAAAAGTTAGCAAACACTTGTTGATTTTTATTTTTTCCTTTGTAGATAGTAGTGTCGATACGGAAGATCTGACGGAAACCGAGGAAGAAATAGCCTTGGGAAACGGGCTTTACTCCGTTAAAGTGGATATCCGCCGATTATGTGCGTTCCTTTCTGCTCAACAGTATTCTTCGAATCGAGTCACTTTAAGTAAGTCGTTCAGGCAGGTGCGCACCGTTTTCCTTGTCTGTTGGCGCATTATCTTGTTTTTTTTTCAGGTATCCGACATAAACGACATTTGGTGCTTTTACTTGGCGATGATAATAAGTTTAGGCTGCGTTTCGTTCTACCTGGACAAGACTGTGAGGAATAGAAAAATTTGCCTTGTTGAAAGTGTCAAGATTTGTTGGATTGTGATGGAAAGATGTAGATGTTCGTGTATGCTCTTTGCATAATTTTGCGCTTCTTCTTTTACTAAATTTGTTATTTCTTTAAATTACTTAAATGGTTTTTTTAGGACTTAGGAGCAGCTCTTACCGTTAACTGTTAATAAGTGTTAACAATACATGGTTCCCGATAATTATTTTGAACACTGAAGGTTTGCCACATGGTAGATACTGGGGAACTGAATAAACTGGAGCTAACTTTTTTGGCTTATAAATAACTATTGAGTTGAGTTTTCAATCAATCTTGCCAAACGTCCGGTGAGGAAGTTGGTACGTCGCAATGGAAGATGGTAGCATCCCAACGATGTAACCGGGTGCTGTCGCTGGAAACTGGAAAGTAATTCTGTTCTTTCACGGTGATCGACGACCAAGGCCGCAAATGTTCACCAGGGTTTTGAAAGTATACCAGCTGACCAGCACACGATTATCTACTCTAGCTAGACCTGAAAATAAAGAAAAATGTAAGTAATCAATGAATGCCATGGGCTGGGCCAGTTCACACAATATGTTACACCTCACTATGGTATGACAATTTGGGAGCGCCAAATTTGCAGGCCGGTTACACTGATTTAACTGATTCAAAAAACCGGTTAGAAATTAGAATGATTCGATCGTGATTTAACAACTGAATTTTTATTTGATGCTGCGGTGGAGGTAATTGTGATCTGTGAGATAAGTTATTCGGTATTCCTAAACGGCTGTTTGGAGTATCCTACAGAAATTAAGCAGCGTTTGTCATTTATTGTATCTGCACTCGTACGCATGGACCGCATGGTCAACCACCACATGTACGAACCGCAGGTGCCTGGCGGTGCACCGGTGGTCAGCCGGCATACCACTGCGCAACCGCGCAAGCGCTTCCCATTCCGAAAGATTTCGGACAAAATCCAGAAAATTGTCAAAGTGCACAGTAAATTACTTTCTTCTATATTACCCTTTAATTTTTTATTTTTTGTGCATACAATACTTTTCGTACAAACACTTGAATCTGTGATCATCTTGACCGTAATACCGGTTTAAAAATTTGCGTTACGAGTCGTTAGCTACAAACAACAGTATTCATTGACGCAAATGAGTAATCCAAGGATCATTTTTAACTTTTCGGGTAAGATTCAGGTTCTGTGGTATGGCGAATGTCCGTGATACGTTGACAACGTACAAAATAGTTGATTACTTAACTCATTGTTTTGCGTCCGAAACTCGACCACCATGATGCATTTTACAAATTTCGAAATCGGTTCTCAAATTTTAAGGAAGTGTTCTGAGCCTGAATTGCGTACTGCAGTACTTACGTGATCCGTCTTCACTCTTCAGTCTTCAGTGTAAAATGTGACTTCCACAATTGTTTGCAGCAGAATATCCAGAACCATTACCGGGAACAAACACTGCCCAGCAGCTGGCCGGAGCGCTAAATGTGGCCCATTACTGTGTAACTGGAGGAATAGAAGGCGGTATTTTTGCCGCAGATCCACCCATTTCACTGGGGATGCGACGACTGGCGTTAACAGTGAGGGCCGGGAATGAGGAACGGGCTGATAAGGCTGTGAGAGAAATGAATCTACGATTGTGAGTTACTGCAATTATTACGTGTCGAATTATGTGCAACACGAATAGCCACCTAGCGATGACAGCGCACGATAGTCAGCAGGCTTACCTTAGCACTAAAGTACCGAGAAACACAGTTGCAGCCGCAGGGTGTACAATGTCGCAAGGTGTACATCGTTCGGTATTATAAAATAGCACAGTACTTCCTTAATTTTTGCAGCCTACCGCGGCACGTCGATGCTAGTTTCGGCGACATAAAAGCCAGCAACCTCCCAGGAGTACTTCAGCCACCGCCGCCTTTCGATTTTCAACCACTAGGCGGGGTTTGGCTAATTGGCAACGCCCCACCACAGAACGCTCCCCCCCTGCCGTTCCCAGTGGTAGTGGACGTAGCTCCAAACCCTGCGGGAGGCGGTAATGTAATAAGAGTGGGTCTCGTCTGTAGTCACTAGTCACCCATATTTAATTAAGGCTTAGCTAACATTTGATATATTGTGAGCAGCCGCCAGCCCCACTGCACCAACATCATCTAGGCTTCAAATGGAAGGCACTCGAAAGGCAGCCTGCAGCCCCAAAAAGCGTTTCGTAAGACTGCGTCGCCGCACCATGCAATTATGTTTTCCAGGTTCAAATACATGAGCAATCACCTCTGTTTTCTTCGAAGGTTTCTCGTCTTAGCTGTGCGTGTGGTCCCCATAAATCCCGCGAATCCTTGCCACTTATCATCTTTCTCCGGAATTGCCTGAAGTATGCGCTGACTGGTGATGAAGTTAAGAAAATCGTTATGCAGCGATTGATCAAAGTTGACGGAAAAGTCCGCACTGATCCCCCTTTCCCCGCTGGTTTCAGGGGTGCGTATGCTGCTGTTGATTTCCATTAAATTGAATGATACCATGTCCAGCATTTGCAGATGTGATCAACATTGAACGGACAAACGAGAACTTCCGCCTGATCTACGATACCAAGGGCCGATTCGTAGTTCATCGCATCACGCCAAAAGAAGCCTAGGTAAGCGTTGTTTATTTTTGATCGAATTATTGATCAAATTATTTCCTTAATTTGTTCTTGGCTTTCAGTATTGGTATGATATAAATGATTCTTTATATTATATTGGTTTGATTTGATATTGGTTTGATATTGCAATTTGAGCATTTAAAGTTTTTTATTTTGGGTATTCTGTATAACGAATGTATTCAACTAAATGCGATTACGATTGCGACAAATGGCCGTTTTGATGGACCCATTTTAGAAGAATTTTTACGTTGCATTTATTCGTCAATTTGATACTTTTTTCATCCTAGCTGGGGTGGTAATCGTTTGCTTTAGTACAATTATTCCATTATCGTAGCCTGTAACACAGTCCGAGAGGAATTTTTTGAGTGATATTTCGTGAGCGATTAGATGTATACGGTTGTAGTTTTTTTCAGTACAAACTGTGCCGCGTGAAGAAGCTGGGTGTCGGTCCCAAAGGTGTCCCGTTCTTGGTGACTGGTGATGGCCGCACCATCCGCTATCCAGATCCATTGGTTAAGACCCACGATACCATCCAGTTAGATATCGCCAGCAGCAAGATTGTCGACTTCATTAAGTTCGAAGTTGGCAACTTGTGCATGGTGAATGGCGGTCACTACTTGGGTCGTGTCTGGCCTGTCGGCACCATCACCAGCCGCGAACGACATCCGGGAAGCTTCAAGCTTCGACATTGTTCATATTAAGGAGTAAGGACGCATTGGGACACGTTTGGCCGCTCGTAAGAATGTAAAGACAATGTTTTCACGAGATCGATAGAATTAGGCCGATGATTTTGAGTTTGTTGTGGGGAGTGTTCGATTATAACGCTGTTTCGCATTGCAGATTGAATTTCGTGTTCGTTATTGGAAAGGGTACGAAGCCATATGTCAGTCTCCCCCGCGGAAACGGTATCAGGCTGAGCATTGGGGAAGAGCGAGATTGGATAATTGCTGCGAAGAGAGAAGCTGCTGCATAATTATTGTTGTATTGCGATTCATCGATGGTTTTGTGTTTTTCGCTTTATTGACATGTCTCGGTAATCCATATAAACTGCAGCTGTAGCTGCAATGTAGAAAAGACATGCGAGTAAGTACTGTATATCGAAACCGGATTGTTATTATTTTGTTGCACCGTGGACTGAGCTAGGGTAGTATTAAGTAAGTACAGTATTATTAATTTTTGAATTTAATAGCCGTACCACTTGGTAAACGCCGTACGATGGGTTAAACGCCTCCCGTGGTATGTAGCTTCTCACTCGTTACACAGAGCTCCGTAAAGAGTTTAATAAACAGTTTGAAGTGCGCGCTATGCAGATTGCACCTGCTGCAGAGTTGCGCTGCTGCAAGACCACTAGATACCAGACCTGGGCAGTCAATTTTAACTGTTTAACTTAACGCGAGTTATTTTCGAGTTATTGAGTTATAACTTAACTCTTTAGCGTAACTCGCTCAAAAGAAAACTTAACTCTAACTTAACTCTCCTCTCATAAAATTACTAGGTATATAGTATATACTATATATAGCAACTCGCGGTGTAACTCGAAACTCGGTTTTCCTCCACCATTAACTTAACTGTTAGCGTAACTCGCACGCTCCCTGTAACTCTTAACTCTAACCACGGTATAAAGGATTTCTCTGGTAGCGCAAGACACTGTAGGAAAATTCAGTACTTTTTTTGCCGTCACACTTCATTAACATTTCTTGAAAGACAAAAGAAATACAATGGGCGAAACGGCCATCAAGTTGAAAACGTGTGGCAGTGATTTTCTGACGATCCATAAGGGCTACAAACTTTTTACAGACAGAAATCCATAGCAACATTTTACGCTGATTCTGAATCTGCAATTTGTTTTTTGCAATTCCAAAAAAACATCTGAGTCGAGTAAAGTAGTAATGTGGTTTGAATCGGGCATGTAGACATAGAGGCCTGGCAGGCAGCGCGCTAGCGACAGTCTGTCTGCGCCCTACAACCCCACTCACTCCGACTGCTCCTACGACTTACATAAGGCTTACTCATATTCATAATTCGAGTTATGCAAAGATCATAATTTCGTATCAAACCGATAACGAGCATGGAGAAAATAAAAAACTAACAAGAGAATGTGCAATCCGTTTTGAAAAATTCCAAACGGTTGAGGCTGTAGGCCGTGCCACACGTTTACGCCCTTAATTACAACTTGATGCCTTTGACGAAAACATGCCGAAAAGTACTGAATTTTGTACATGCTACGTTCAGCATCATTCGCTACCAGAGGTTTATCTCTTTTATACCGTGCTCTAACTATGGGTCAATTTTCGATAACTGCCCAGGTCTGCTAGATTCCTACGGTTCAGGCCAGGCAGCTCAATCAAATTTGTGGGTGAGGCCTTTTAGTCATGTTACGAACAAATGGACAGCATGCCCGGTACTTTTCCTGCCTGGCTGGTCATTCGCTTGCACGGACAGACAATGCGAGTCGGCGCGCATCACGAGCGCACTTTTCAAAAAAATTGTTGCTGTTGACACAACATTACTTTTTGGAAGTAATGGTTGGGACAATAAAACAGTATAAAAGAGCCGCTTTCGAATGATATGAAACAGGAAACAGTAACTGCTACCGCTAATTACGAGATGCGATGCGATATTAGCCAGTTTCGTACGCTAAAAGATGGCTACATTTTAATGTACGAAGGTGGCTAATATCGGGTTTGCCAAGCAGTGGTAACAATTATTATTTCCTATCGCACATCATTCGAAAGCGGCTTTTTTATACCGTTTTATGGTCACAACCATTATCTCCAAAAAGCAATGTGTCAACAGCAACAATTTTTTGAAAAAGTGCGCTTGTGATGCGCGCCGACTCGCATTGTCTGTCTGTGCAAGCGAATGACCAGCCAGGCAGGAAAAGTACCGGGCATGCTGTCCATTCGTTCGTAACAGGACTAAACGGTGGACTTATGAGTACAATAGCCCGCCTGTCCTGTATCCATTTTGAGTTCTTGGCTGCTGTCTTCATTGGTTTCTCTGCTAACTGCAGTTCTTTCCTCTTTTGTGTCAATCAAATTATCGAAAGTGAGATTTCAGTCAGATTAAAATAAATTTTTATTAAGCACGATGGAGAATTGTGTGTTCGATATAAGGATAGTCCTTGTTCGTTTCGTTGGTTTACCTGTACAGGGCCTGCGTCACTGCGTGTCGCTTGGACTACGGATGTACTGTAGGCTGTCTGTAGTAGGGTTGTTAACGGTGCGGTTTATTACCAGTGCACCGGTGCAATTTGAAAAAATTGCGGTGCGGTTTTGAAAATAAATTGGTACAGGCGGTGCGGTTTTTGGGAAAAATCACACCGGCGCACACCGGTGCGTCTGGGTAACCGCGTTGCCGTACACCGGTTAACCACCGGTTAACCGATGGATATAATTATAATAATTTTGTAATTAAAATAAATAATTTTTGTGAAATGACGCTGCAAACTGGGTTGAAGTGGGTTCCCGCCCACAGGGTGCACATGCTGACGACTCTGTAGCCTGTAGGCTCATACGGTGACTACGGTCTATCCATAGATGAGTTGCCACAGGTGATCGCCGGTCACGTGAAAAAATAGAAGGAGAGGAAGTGATTTCACCCGTAAGCCACAACGCTAAGGGACCCATGTTTGCACCTTCGTTTCTCGCCACTGAAGTTGAATTTTGACAAGCGGATTGTGCCAAAATAATTAACATACAGGGATAATTTGCATAAGGGGAACGTAGAAACCTGAATTTTTGCATCAGCTAAGTTGTGGCTATAAGCGATTTTCCTAGGAACCCATGCTGCCTCGCATTTCCGGTTACAAATGCCTAATTTGGCGCAGTTGATTATTTCGGTTGGCGCGTCGGGTTAATTCGCTTCGGTTTTGCCACGGTTCGGCTTTTTTTTCGGTTCGTGACGTCACGAGCTCTGTGGCAACTCATCTATAGTGACTACTAACTACGACTGAAACTCACCATCAGTACAAGTACTCGTACAGTTACTGTACTACAGTTACTGTACGAGTACTGATGGTGAGTTTCACTTTCATTGTTGTACCTACTTGTTTATTTGTTTATATGTTTATATAAGACTCTAAAACATCGGTATTTTACATCAGTTGCTTTTGATTTGACTTTATTTTGCCGCAGTTTACAATGGCTCTTCAAAACGGGCACGAGGAGAGGAAGCTGCTGGACTATGAGGAAAAAGTGGAAGAACTGGTTACCAGCAATGGCAGTAGCAATGGCAGTGAGCAAAATCAGGAACCCATGGACGATACGGATCGTGTCATGGTGCATACTCCCTATCACGGTCACTATAGCCTGCCAACAGCTGGCTTTAGGGACATGTTACTGAAACCAGAAATCCTGAGTGGAATCTTCGGTGCGGGCTTCGAGCAGCCATCCCGTAAGTTTTGATTTGTTGAGGCGCACATTCTAGGAACATTACATAAGCTCATTAAGCTGCTTACATAAAACAGTATTATAGAACTGGTTAATTGTGTATTGCAGAAGTACAGGCGGAATGTATTCCGAAAGCGATGTCAGGTGTGGATATTTTGTGTCAGGCTAAATCTGGCATGGGCAAGACAGGTACATCATGCTGAAGTACTGAGCAACATACTTGTACATACCTGGTTTCCTTGTTTGGTTGTTATAATGTTATTCGAGAAAGCAGTGATTTTCAATGATCGGGCAATTACTTACATCCATGTGTCGGTATTAATTTTGGTGATGTTTGATCGTATTGAACGTATACAATATATGCCGGTGTAGCATTGCAAGAGCGATAATAATAATAATGCTTTTTTCTGTTCCAGTCTTGTTCGTAATTTCCACTTTGGAAATGATCGACCCCCAAAATCACACCCAACCGACCGTCCTGGTGCTGGCACCGACGCGTGAATTGGCCTACCAAATCGGAGCTCAGTATCGTCGTTTCGGACGACATTTGGGTGGAATCCGCATAGGCCTATTCTGCGACGGCACTCCGTTGTTGGCTGACATACAGAATTTGCGCGCCGGCCCTGTCCACATCGTTCTGGGCACCCCGGGCCGCTTGACGGCTCTGGTCCGTGAGCGCGTGCTGAATCTGTCGCACATCAAGCACTTTATTGTGGATGAATGCGACAAGGTGCTGCGCCAGCTAGACATGCAGTCGGATGTGCACGAAATTTTCCTGGCGACACCGTTCGAAAAGCAAGTTATGATGTTCAGTGCCACATTCCCGACCGCGGTTTTGCAGGATTGCCGAACGTATTTGTCAAAGGTTTGCACAGTATTTTAAAGAACAACATAGCCATAACAATGAGCGGAAATAAGTGCCTTGCGCTTCATTTAATAAATAAAATTCATCTTTTGTCTATGCTCCAAGTAAGTATTGTAATTGAATAGTAGCGATAGAGTCCAGAGTTAACTAGAAGTTGTGCCAAACTTCTGGAATGATTGCAGGAGGCGTTTGAATCGCAGATCAAAAATCCTGCTCCTATCCTTTCAGAAGATGCTCAGAAGCAGGAATCCATGGAGGGTAAGGATCGTGCCATGTTGCATATCTCTTATTATTACGGTAGAGCCCCCTTCCCCCTCCGAGTTTTGTATTTGAAGAAAACTGATTCAGTATAGCATTGCATCGAACGTTAATTTTTCATGTTATAGTTTTGCGAAGCTACTGTATTTGTAATGCGGTGAATACGCTTATTATAGCGTTATGGCTTAGCGCAGTCAGGTAGTCTGAATATGCGTTTTACCGTTTTAACTGGGAGCATCTGTTCCGAATCGCAGTCCATTGCGTACGTAGGTACTAGTTAGCGTATATTTTTTAATCTCTTATTTCAGAAATTGTGTCATTCTTTAGACGGTTTTTTCTATTCTGAAGGCAGTGAAAAAGTCATCATTTGCATTGGCGGAGAAGACCAGCACATTGTTTTCCGCAGCGTGGAGAGACTTTGTCCGTCCGATTTGGGATGGGGCAATTTAATGTCCTTGCCCATCGGTGTCTGCAATGCAGGACTAGTTGCTCGCAGTGAATTCATATATTTATGTGGCGGGCAGCTACCTGACGGCTCCGCTTCTGGTGACACATTTCGCTTTGATACGTTCAATAACAAATGGGAGGCTAAAAAACGGATGAATTCGCCGCGGTTCGCGCTCGGTATAGCTGCATTTGGGGAATACATTTACGCCATTGGAGGCTGTGACGGTCGCTCGGTTTTGAATACTGTGGAACGCTATTGCATTCCGTCGGATAACTGGGAATTCGTGGCTGATTTGCCGGTTCCGCTGAGCGGTTGTTCGGTGGTCGATCTCGAAGGCAGTTTATACGTGTTTGGCGGCGTCTCTGATAGAGGTTTTTCGGATGAGGTTTTGCGGTATGCTCATCAGAGCGGCAGCTGGAGTTCCGCGAAGTCTGTGCATGTATCTCGTACTGGTGCGGTGGCTTGTGTCGGCCCAGACAATTTCATATATATCGCCGGTTAGTTGACAAGTTGACACATGCAACGTCTGCTAGTGAACTTTTTTTAATTTGTTTTTTTGTTTAAAGGCGGGATATCCAACGAGAAGGTTGTGTTGAATCGCTTGGATGCTTATAATCCCATTGCCAACGAATGGATACCAAAAAGTAAACTACTATTTTCAATTTTTCAGTATAATAGTAATTGCAATAATTTGACATCGATATTCGTCGAAAGTTTCGTAACAGCATTCATACGAATGCCTAAATTTTTCTCTAGGTTCAATGGCTGTTGGGCGATATTTGCCAGGGATCGCGTTTGACAGTGAAGGGTTTTTCGTTTTTGGTGGCCAGCAGCTTCTCGATAGTCCTGTCGATACAGTTGAAGCGTATAACTTTGCGAAGGATGAATGGGTCCTTCTAGAGACTGTGCTGCCCTGCGCTCGAAGCGGGCTCAGTTGTGTTTCCGTACCGATCAATAAATGTATGTACTTCCTACCGCAGTTAATTGTTTTTTTTCTGTACGCATCTATGAACTTGTGACTGCTGCTACTCCTTTTTTGCAATAACTGTTGTATTTTTAGCGTTTACACATCCTTCATTTCAAATGGATCCCGTTCGCGGCCGTATCGTTTTCAACAGAACTGCTCAGGTATGAAAGCAGATCGTGAAAATTGTTACACTCGTGATTTGAATGAAATCAAAGGTCTGTCTGTATTTTTATCATGTTACTTGAATCAGGGCACGTAGCATGAACCTGGTAGCGAAAAAGGTTGAAATTTGCTGCTAAATGTTAAATTATTTTCTTGTTATTTTCAGGATTAAGACCGAGATCTGATCTAACGCGCCTACAGGAATTTTCCGTTAAAGATCTCACCTTCTATCCAAAGTTTTCTTCACACTGATCTGCATAAATTGCCTTCCGATTTGGAGAAATGCTATTACACTAGTATACGCTAAAGGTGCTTTGTTTGTAGCAAGTGGGTTTCTGCTGTATTTCTGAGTTTACCATTAACAGTTTTGTTTTTCGAATTCGTGTTTGCACCACGATACTCGTATGGATTTAGTGTTGTAGACACACGGTAGATATTGAGAAATTCAGTAAAATGCAGCTAAACTGGTTTAGCTTTGTGCTGCATCAAATCTTTCCACACTGGCCCGTTAGGAAACTGGTACTTCGCAATGGACGACGGTAGCATCCCAACGAGGTAACCGGGTGCTGTCGGTGGAACGTAGTTCTGTTCCTTCATGGTTACCGGGGCCGCGAAATGCTCATGCAGATGTTCAACGTATTCCAGCACACGATTATCCAGACTTTTGGAAATGACAATGTAATCGATGAACGCCATGTGCTGGGCCAGCTCGCACAATCCTACACCACCGGCATGTGGGCATACGGGAACGCCAAATTTGCAGGCCATTAGCAGTACCGCCAGAATTTCGTTGATACTACAAATAAAAGTTGTCGCTATTATTTGACGGCTCGACAAATTGAAGTATGTTCAGAAATCAAAACTAATGTTAGCGAGACTTATCCAAGAACTTTCGGTTTGAACCATTATTGTTACCCAGAGTAGTGCTCACTGAGTCACTGTAGATAATTTGTAGATGTGAAATAATTTACAGCTACTGTAGTACTACCTAGTCACGATAAATCGGTAATCGAAAAATTTACGGATAATCTGTCCGCTATTTTATTAGTGCAGTTGTAAATAACAGTCAAACTTTCCTTGAATAAAGTGGTATCTGACCACTGATATCAAGAAATTTGTTTATTTCGTTGTTTCAGCCTTCTAAAGTGAAGAAAAATTGAAGTTTGGGTTACTGCTGTAATTCATCTTTACGTACCTTCCCAGCCGACACGTGTCAATTTGACAATATGAAATGGCGCTCGCTTGGAGAAGCTGAAAATTGAAATTATTGTAACAGCTTCGATTTCTTCAGGTAAAAAATATTGTTTCCCTTGTCAAGGTTTAAAGATGACCCTATTTAAAGGTAACCTGTTTAAAGATGACCCGATTTGCACATTGTTCCCCCGTTGCCACGCCGATGCCCAGCGGTGCCAGGGCCTTGGCAACCGCAGCGTGACCGAGGACGTCGTCCGGGCTAGTTGGCTCTTCGATCCACAAGGGTTTAAAGCGGGCCAGCTGCTGCATCCAGGAAATGGCTTCCGGAACATCCCATTTCTGGTTGGCATCGACCATCAGTAGCTTATCGTAGCCAATTTCTTCGCGTACGATTGTCAGTCGCCGAATGTCATCGTCTAGTGATCCACCGACTTTCACTTTGAACCGTGTCCATCCGGCCCGAATAAATGTGCGGAGTTTCTTTCGTAACAAGTCAGATTCGTAACCAAGCCATCCACAACTAGTGGAATACCTGTCAAGTAGAATGAAACTAACGATTAAGCAAAGAATGAAAAAATACATAGAACAACAATACTCGTATAAAGCTTACAATTAATTTTGTTAAACAAAATAATCGGCACCGGAGAATACGAAGTCATAACACTAAATTAATTAAAAAAAGCAGCAAAAAACTTACAAACACCCGTACAAACTACTGCTCTTTCTATACTTCAAGTATGTTTTCACTTTTCGGTCCTTTAAATAATTTTTTACAACAGGCTTTTTAAACTTAAGCGTGTACTGTGTACAATACGAATACTCCGCGTAGGTAGATGCTTACGCCGGATATCCATTTTTCTCCATTTCTCGTACGCGATCTTGTTTCCCAGTCTGCCCTTCTCTCAAAATGGTCAGCGCCTCATTTTCAGTAAGAGCGTCGCGGATGTAGCGGAAGTCAATGGCTGAAATGATTTGTTCGGGCTGCAAATCCACAATTAATTTCCACAACGGTTTGCCTTCCAGTTTAGCCCATAAATCCCACAGTGCATTGAGAACCGCCGCTGTAGCCAAATGCAATGCGCCCTTTTCCGGCCCGATCCAGCGGATTTGGCTCTCACTGCTGATAGTGCGGTAAAATGCAGCGAAATTAGCGAATATCCCATGGACATTCCGGTCCACCACAAGATGTTCGAGCGCGTTGACAGCGGCGATTACCACTGTAAAAACCATCTTCTGTCATTAGAAAGCGGTTAATTAATACAGCAGTTCCATTAGGAATTTAGGAGCAGAAGTACTGCAACTACAGTAAATCACTACAGAGTAGTACTACGTAATTTTTTAGCTTGTCAGTGCTATAAAATTGATGTTAATTAGCATTACAACTTAAAATACGGAATTATAGCGTAATTAGTTCTGACTCGTACCATTAGTGCCTTTGCCTAGAGTAAAAGTTAATCCATGCCCTTCGTGTCCGTCGGGATGATCCGTCTGCAGGACAACGTATGCACAAGAATAGTCTGGATCAGTGTGCATAGCATCTACAAGCGGTACAATTATACATACTGAACTACAATAATGCATTATAGTTATTGGTGCGAATCGCTTCGTTAATCAAGATTCAGCGGCGCCTTTCAAGGAAATAAGTGACATGTACATCAGTTTCAGTTGTTCTTAGCTTATAATATTAAAAGTAAGAACAACGGCAGTTTATGGGTGATTCTTACCGGACCCGTCAGCAAACAAGGACGTGGGATACCGCACATCAGTGACAGACAGACTGGTTACTTTTGTATTTCGATAATAAGGATGGTCCGTAGGTTCCAGTGGTAACGCAGCCATTCTTCCGCTGTGTGTAGCACACGAAAGTCTGGGCAATGGATCAGCTGTACACTTTTCGCAAATTATCAAAGGGAGTCTGCGTTATCCGGAATACCCAAAACGTATTTCGCTAATATATGACCGGTGAATAAGCGTTTGCTAACTTTAGAATTCGATGCCAAAGCATTTATGTGCAAGTCTAGAAGTAGAAGTACATCAAAACAGAACCGCAATGTTATACTTGTAGCCGGGCTGCTATGTTGTTTCTACCTGCAATACAACGTCTCTCTCACACTGTTTTATCGACGAAGGATATCGAGGTGTGATGGACGATAAGAAATTTTTCGTAAGGGTGATACCGCACGGTATATCAGCACCGTAAATGTTTTTATTTCCGGTCAAGGTGATCGTGAAGTGTATAAAAGTGCGAGCAAGATAGCACATCACTGTATAAACACGGTATTGCTCACAAAATATAAATTAATATGGTAAGTTACCGTGACTTGTACAAATCAGTAATCAAAGCGCATGGGATGAAAAGGTCATGTTTTAGAGCTTAGAGTTTATAGTCAAAATTTTTCTGAATACTTAAAATACATACCGGTTAAAATACATTATATCTATTAACATCTCTACTTTGTGCAGTGCTCACACGTTATCAACCACTCGGTATCTTACCAATGCATATATACATATTATGAATTTGTTCTTTACTGCATGCTATTCCCTCGTAAGAAATCAAACTGCAGAATACATTTCCCGCTAAATGCCTAAAGCAGCCTTTTAACAGATGATTTTAACTTAAAGCAAATGATTTTAACCGTTCTTATGTCCTGAACGTCTTTCTTCCTATGAGCTGTTTAATTTTTTTTTACAAGTTACTACAATGTACACAATATTTCTTTGTACATGTGCAGTACAATCGTTGCAACAGAATACTTCTTTGTCTCTGAAACAAGTACTTCACTGATCTACTACAATAAAACTTTTTATCCCACTCTTCCAGGTCTATCGACGAGCCCATGATCACTTTCAAACTATTTACATAATATCAAAACATGCGATTTCAACACCTCTTACCAAAATCATACTTCGAGAACCTTTAAAACTTTTATCCTTTAAAACTTGAGGTATCAATCACCTTTCTCTCATCGAAATATTAAACTATAGCTTATTTTATTTTCTGCTGCAGTGCATGTTATTAGTACTGAAGTGAGCCGATTGTTAAAACCGATTTAATATTACAAATGGCTTGAAAAAGATTCAAAGGTAAAGGAAAGCAACAAAAGCCAACAGAGTCTCATCAATATTATAATTAGCTACAGTAATAAAGCACAAAAATTCATAAGGCACAAAAAAGGAAGCCGAGAAAAGAGTAAATTATGAGCCAGAAAAACGTTTTGTCATGAAATGGACAACATGGAATTCATGTTATTTGGTGAACAGTGGTAGAAGTGTAGATTGAGTCAGTTGTGTCATGATTGTAGCTCCCACGCATAATATCCGGAAACGACGATCGCTGAGGAAACTAACCTTGTTGTCCGGCACATGATTTGCAGCACATCTTCTTGTAATAATCATAGCGACAGAAGGCCATCTCCACTACAGTCCGGCAGCGGTCGATACTGTCCACGCAGTCCCGTGAGGGTGTGGTTTGACGGGCCCTTCCGCCGTTGCGATTGGTCCGAGTGCGGCCGGATTGTCCCACATCAATGTCCACCCTCCTGGACGAGCTGGCCGTTCGATTCCGTACCCCATTTGCGGCGCGCCGAGCTTGACTGCTTCTGGCGGCAGACGCGGGATAATAGGGAGTGTCGCCGCGTCCCGGCTGAGGTCCCGCCTCCACTGGGCGTGGCGTGGTGGGTGGTGGAGGGGGCGGCGGCGGAGGTGTGCGACGCACACCGGAATCACCCTTGCGCGAATGTATGGCCGGCGGTGGACGGCGCGGTGCCGGGTCGGCGTAGCGTGGACCTTTGTTGCTAAGATCCACGGGTGGATCATTGAGGACACCGGCTTTATTATTCAGATCGATCGGTGGACGGTAATCTTGCTGCGGTTGTGCATCATACAAAGTTCCCGCTTTATTGTTCAGATCGACCGGAGGACGGTAATCCTGCTGTGGTTGAGCATCGTAAAGTGTGCCGGCTTTGTTATTTAGGTCAACCGGCGGACGGTAATCTTGCTGCGGTTGGCCATCATAGAGGGTTCCCGCTTTGTTGTTCAGATCAACGGGTGGTCGGTAATCTTGTTGTGGCTGAGCGTCGTAGAGCGTTCCAGCTTTGTTGTTCAAATCCACTGGCGGACGATAGTCTTGTTGGGGTTGGGCGTCGTACAGTGTACCCGCCTTGTTGTTAAGGTCAACCGGACGGCGATAGTCTTGCTGTGGCTGCGCATCATAAAGCGTCCCGGCTTTATTATTCAAATCGACGGGTGGTCGATAGTCTTGTTGTGGTTGAGCATCGTACAGGGTTCCTGCTTTATTGTTGAGGTCCACTGGCGGCCGGTAATCCTGTTGGGGTTGCGCGTCGTACAGAGTTCCTGCCTTATTGTTCAGATCCACAGGTGGCCGATAGTCTTGCTGCGGTTGAGCATCGTACAGCGTTCCGGCCTTGTTGTTTAAATCTACCGGTGGGCGATAGTCCTGTTGGGGCTGCGCATCGTACAGTGTGCCCGCCTTGTTATTCAAGTCAACTGGGCGACGGTAGTCTTGCTGTGGTTGCGCGTCATACAATGTTCCCGCTTTGTTGTTGAGGTCGATCGGTGGACGGTAGTCCTGCTGGGGCTGAGCATCGTATAATGTTCCGGCTTTGTTGTTAAGATCGATAGGAGGACGATAGTCCTGTTGCGGTTGGGCATCATACAGTGTGCCCGCCTTGTTATTGAGGTCAATCGGCGGCCGATAATCTTGTTGCGGCTGCGCGTCATACAGCGTGCCGGCTTTGTTGTTAAGGTCAACAGGAGGACGGTAGTCCTGCTGCGGTTGCGCATCGTACTGAGTACCGGCCTTGTTGTTAAGATCCACCGGTCGGCGACGCGCATCATCCTGTCGATCGTTGAGGGTGCCTGCTTTATTGTTAAGGTCAACTGGTCGCCGATACGGATCATACTGTGGTGGCTCATAACCGGTACCAGCTTTATTGTTAAGGTCAACTGAGGGATAAGCCACCCACGAGGGATTCACGCTGCCTTGAGCACCTAGATTCCGGTCGTCATATGACGGGCAGACATCTGTACCACATGATTCCAGCGTGCTGGGCTTGACGTCTTCCAAACAATCATTCGAGAGCTCCTTATGTTGGTTCAAGCAAACCACTTGGCGTGATCGAACGCCGACGCCGCAGGAATGACTGCACGGATTCCACGGGGAAGTGTACCTATAACCAAGTCGAAAATCCGAAATTCTGTTAGTTTTCTACGAGCGATTCTCTTTTGACTACCATGTTCCTTCACGACAAGGTGAACTTTGACACTGTCGCTGCGTTTCCGGTTTGGGATGATACTTGCATTCCGATTCCGGGAGAACTTCGCACTGTCCTCGTCGATCGTAGCTTGTTTGCGACAGGCAGATGACCGGGCGAGTTTGTGAGCCGACACCACACGGAGCGGAGCACTACCAACAAAGCATTAATTTCTGTCTAGCGTAGCATAGTTTTAAGCTGTGTAACGTTGCAAAAAATTATTTACATCACTCCACGGTCCTTCGAACCACCTTCCGCCACATTCTTTCTGGCTAGTACAGGTTTGATGCGTTTCCGGACGTTGAGTTGCATCGCACATGTGAGCATCCTGAGGGCGGTTATCTTTGAAACACACCAGATGCCGGTTGGTTTGGCCGTTGCCACACCCATTTGAGCACTAAAAATTCAGCAAATTTCACGTGAAATACTTTACACTATACAAAAACTGTCACATAATGCCAGCAGTACTAATTTTATTCTCATTATAAATTCCTTATTTTTTTTACAGTATCTTGAGTTTGTTTAGAGTGCTATCAACACGGCACTCACGTGATTCCATTCCGATACGAGCCACGTTCCAGCGCAGACACCACCGTCGCAAGCTTGGGTTTCGGCCGGTTTCGGCTCCCGACATTTCTGATCGCCCACTTCGCTGCCGTACACTTGATCAAAGCACTTTACCTGTCGTCGCTGAGTGCCCCGTCCGCACGTTGCATCACACTAAACGGGAAGAAGAAAGATTAATTATGCCCAAAATACATGACCCTTGTTGGTGCAACACCTGTTGCACGGTGCAACGCGCTCGTCTTACCGTGCTCCACTCCCCACTTCGCCAGTAATAACTGGCACGCGGCTGACAAGGTGCCATTTGACAGCTACGCTGCATGCTGTGCGTCGGTTGAGTGCCACAAGTCTCGTCGCCCACATCGGCAAAGGTGCCGTCACTCTGCTGTTCACGGCAGCGGGCTTCCCGCGTCTGTGTACCGGTGCCACAGGTCACACTGCACGCACTCCAGTCACCGTACTGCCACCTAAATTGAATTTGGTCCATTTAAACCAAAATCCGTCAAAAACAAAATTATAGCCACGCAAAAAGTTTATGCGGTTATAAATTTTAATCGCTAAATATAAACACGCTTTTACAAATATTTTTAGTGTTAACACAATATTATTGTCGGGTCGATTTATATAACGGAAATATTTCCAGCACTAAAAATGAGTAATATTAGTACAATTACTGTATTATGTTAACATGTGCACCCCAAAGCTAGAAATTAAAATACTAAACTTAACTCAGATAAACGTTATGCCGGTGTTAGTAAAATTTCAAACTTATTTCCTTGAATGTTTATTTCGGAAACCGAAAACAATTTTCAAATGAAAACAATTTTACTACTGCTTAATTAAAACTTACAGCTGTGTTACGTTTACTATAAGTACGTTTACAGTACATAGTACAGAGTACGTTGAACGATTTAGCTACAGTGCAAAACTATTTTCTTGGCAGTTTGCTTATACTGTAATTTAAAAATTTAAACACAAAAGTTTTACGTAAGTAACCGATAGCAAAATTAATTTGTGCTGCTACTGTTATCACGTACTCAGCCCGGCAAGGTCGCTCGTTACATGCCTCCTGAAACACAGCCGGCTTCACCACACTGGCGCAATAGATGTCATCCACTATCTGCCGGCTGCTTTCCATCATACACACTAAGCGCGAATGCTTGACCCCGCGTCCACAAGTTCGGCTGCACGCGGTGTATCCGGCCACGGTCCATCGGTAGCGCTCCGGCTGACGGGGTTCAGGTGTGACGGGAATTTCATTGCTGATCTCGGGAACGGAGGTGTGGTCGGCCTCCACCTGGATGGGTTGATCAACAAAATCCTCGGCAATAGACGGAATGTCTCCGCGGTGCACCTGGTTGGATGCGTAATCCGGGTAATAATTGTCGGCGCGGTGGCGACGGCTTGGCGATCCCGCATCGCTGTGACGGTGGTTGCGCTGGGTGGAGATGGTGTATTCCAGAATTATTCCTTCATTTGGAACTTTCGTGATAAGCTGTAAAATTATGTGGAAATTCAGTTTAATACTATCCAAAGTCAGCATAGTATTCAAAATGCGCAGTATAATGGCACAATAAACTGAAAAGTAAGCCTTACAATAATTTCGATGTCTTCGGTGAGCGGACCCCGGGCGGTAATCCGTTCGCCATGCGGTCGCAGTGAGTTGCCGTTAATGATGTGCTGGTAGCGGAAAACTGTTCCCGCTGCCGGATAATCGCCAGTGGGACTCGCTGTCCATTGGCCGTTTAGAAAAAACTGGCGTGGCGTACGGAGTGCTACAAATTAGAAAAACCCGGCATTATTAACGTAATGTGTTGTCATACTGTATAGAAGTACTGCTGTTACAGTAGCCCTGTATACAGTAACAGGCAGTGGTTATAAAAAGTGCGATCAATCCAGTACATAAATTTATACAATAATTATCCACCATACATTAATGTTTTTAAATGTTTAAATTTTAGCGGTCGTTAGTCTTCAACTTATAATTATTTGGTGGCTATTGCCTATTAAAGAAAAATATCTACTTCATCTTTAAGAGTATAAATCGTCTGTGGGAAAATATTGTATCTGTGTGTAGTTCAATTCAGTATCGTAACAATTTATCGTTAATGTGCAATGGAATTCGTACCGAATACGTTCCCGGTTGGCTTTCTTTCTGTCAAAGTAATGTTGCAAGCGCCGACAGGAATGGTTCCCACCTTGTTGTATCCCGCTGGTAAATTCCGTTCGTCAAACTCAATTTTTATTCTTTGACATGTGGAGCTGTCTCCATCACAGATACCGCACTGGTCATATCGTCGTTCCGCTCCCACAATACCATCACAGCCAATAGCCTGTCATATCGGAGAAAAAATTGCAAAACTGTATCCAGTTATAATACTAATGGCAAATTTTGATTTAGATTTTGCATACGACTAGCCAAATTTAAGTTTGTTTTCATCGCATAATGCGTTCTCTTAAAAATGGTTTTTAAAGAAATTAGAAGATTAGTAGATTGGTAGATTTTTAAGAATGCGTCGTGAGAGATTGATTCTAATAAATTATGGGTTGTAGCCATGGCAAAAATCAAACTGCGCGTGCAGAAACGTGTGACAGCACTTGACTCGTAATAATGCCAATACGCACTAGTGCTTATCAACTGCCGGACACAATGGCTTGGCAAACATATTACTCACTACAAAAATGAAGAATTAATAGCTATAAAAACAATCATCAGGTGGACTATGATGTTTTGCCGAAACGTTCGGACTTTTATGTCTGTATTAGCTGTCAAATTAAACAGCATTCCCGCTGGTGCTAATCCTAAACATACGAAGTAACCACCTCATCTGTAAACTGTAATGCATAGGTATCAGTAGTCTTTAACGATCCGGAGATGGTTATCACTTGTGAGTAACAGTTCCTTCATGCGTTAATTTCTTCCCAATTAAACGCATACTCGACAACCATCGACTACCACTCCTTCCGTACAAAAATTTTCCGTCAAATTAAGGTGAAATTAAATAAACAGTAAGCGATAATGGAAGGACTATTCTGTGGCTAATAACAAGAAATCATTCTCAGTATATTCAGCTGCCTTCTAGCAAAATTTTGTAAACCAAACTAATTGTATCTGTAAATTAGCAGCTGCGAAATTTCTGGTCTACGTACATATCACATGTCATGCGATACAACAAGGCCACTTTCCAAATTACAAAAGTAACACTGAGATGCATGCAGATACAACTGCAAATTTAACGTACCAATATGTAGGTTGGAGAATAATAAGAAAATAATATTATACACTATTTGGACAAAATACAGATCGATTACCTAAACGCAATTCGTATAACTATTTTACACCTGTTAATTATTAAGTTAATTAGCAAACGATACATAATCGAACGTATACACCGTTACACAGTAATCGTAAAGTTATTGCAAATCTACAAGTAAGTTACTGCAAATCCACAAGCATTTGTAGAAAGTATACGAATAACGTACCAATATAACAATGGCGGATAACAATAGTGATACTTCCATAATAGTAGTATAAATATCACAATGGCTTTCGAGGCTGTAGCAGCCACAGATGAACAAGCCGGCTCAGAAGCCGCTACAAAAGAGGAAGACCGCTGGTGTCTGTTATCTACAAGAACGTGACAAATACGTTGAAACAAATCCAACCGGCAACAGCTAACCGAATAATGTATCCAGCGTTTAGAAAAAAACAAGTGATTCTGCTGCTCAGTTTTGTGCAATCTATCCAGCCACCGGCAGCGACCAGTCAGCTGTTTGCACAGTTGGCGACTGCAGCGAATGGTCAGAGCAGATCAATGTGTCTTCCAAACACGCATTAAACATTCGTACCTTTCCTAACGTGGAGATTTATGCAGAACAAACGACGATACTAAACGTTAGGTACACAAAAAATCATTTTGTAACGGTGGTGCAGGTATTAAAAATAACATTGTGTAAGCGAACTATCTAACTCAACACTTTGGATCGAGAGAGTCAGAGAGAGAAAGAACAGTTTCCCATACAGTTGTGTTGTACTGCTACACAGTCACACCGGTGCTGTAGCCAAACCCCGGCGATGAGAAACCGATCAGTCTCTCTTAAGATCGTAAGAAATACCTAAAAAATTGTCACTGCTCATCTCATATCGACAAAACTTGACGTTTTCATCATCAGCGTTTGAGTTAATTCAAACATAACACAACCCTTCCACAAATAAATCCGATTATCAAATATACAAATATTATGATTAAATAGATAGACGGCCAACCAGCCAATCTACTGTATCCGCTGTTAAACGATATTGGCCAGATTTAGCTTCGGACGCCAAATGTATATACGTGTGCGCGCGCACATCACCCAGTTGTTGCACACTTGGATTTACATTGGATCACATGCGCGCAAAACCGAAAGGCGCGGTGGTATGTGAACGCCAAACGGAAATTATGGAGATATGCCTGCTGGAGTGGACATCATCTGGAACGAACGAGATGCAGGCCAAAATTCCGGATCAACACTGGCTTCTTAGTTTGTATTTAAATAATGCAACCTTTCTTTTGGCAGTCGCCTTTCAAGTGCTAATGCAATTGCGAACCAGAGCAGAAACGTCCGGTCAATGTGAACGTACATTGTTTACTTCACCGAAAATTTCGACTATGACTTTAATTGCTTATTTATCATTTCGATTATTACACAAGAACTTTAACGATGTTCCGGATAGCAATTATTACTCTAACGTAGCCTTTTTGTGCGTGGTCAAAATTTTGACTCAAAATTAAGTTCAGCTAATTTGACTGTCACTGAACGGCAGTTCAGCGACACTTAATTAATTACGATCAGCTTCGGCAGAAAGGTCAGTCAAATTCCCAGTATTTATTTCGAGAGGACGATTTATAACTTTATCGTTCAGAGACTGTCTGGTTTTCCTTACGTCCAGTTGTCTAAGTTCCTTTTTCTTGAACCGAATGGTGCTAATATAGTGAAAAATTTTTCGTTTTGCGTAAATTTAGTTAAAGTCAATTAGATAACGATCAGAGTAGCCTCGCTTTTAACCTTTACTACAACTGTACATCCTAAAGTGCAGCCCTAACAGCACGCACAGTGATTCGACGGTTCTTCGCTATTTAAAAATCTAGTTCTTCGTATTTCTTATATGCTACTTCTAGGATTTACCCTTAGAATACATTTTAGTAAAACAAGAAGCCACAAGCAGCGCGGATTTTTACTGGATATCGATCGCAAGCAGCCGGTTTGAATCGTACTAGTATTATATTCGAGAGATACCGTATTATATCTGTACACTGCAATATGTTAATAGTAAATTATTATCATTAATAATTATCTTATATATAGTAGAACAACGAACTGTTTATGAGACCTTTTCAAAAGTACTTTCAATCTGGAAAACAGCTTAATCCTATCATTTCAACGACCACGCGCGTAGCAATACTGTAATAGCGAAGTTAGTCTGGGGTAACCAGTCCTATCCAAATATTATGGCAAGCTTATTATCTTCATATTCGTTCTTAATCTGTTGGACATAGAGCTCATTGGCAGAGGTCAATGTAAATCTTAAAATCGAATTATTTTTCCTCTAATGCGGTAAGTGAACAATTTCTGCATTAATGTGGCGAAGTATATATGGGTGCTGAGCGTGCGTGGGATCATCTCCAAGATCAACACAGATCGCAGATTCACAGTTAAAGGATTATAATCTCCTACAGAGCGATAACTTGTCCAGATGTGCAACGAGCCAGTAACAGTTGACATAACATTATTTAAAGCTTCACCACATAATTAAAGAATACGTACAGTATTTACCTGACAGGTTCCATTTAAACAAAGTCCTTGCAAGGTATGATAGTCTTCCCGTGTGTCTTCCGTGTCAGCGTTGACGTACGGTTCGCAAGGGGTCCCGTCCGGAAGAGTTTCGGCAAACGAGATGTAAAATGTCTCGTTGATCGGTCGGCATAGCAAAGCACACGGTAGATGCGCTAAACCATGGCAAAACCGACATGGAGAAACTGTTTCGTTAATGACCGGAAGTGAAAGCAGGTGATCGATATCGATCTACTCTGCTCTAGTTATTACGAACATTAAGGCTTTTTATTAAGTGTATGCTAATTAAAGATTTCCATTCCGAAATCAGGATTTACTTAAAGTGCTTTGTTTAATGTACATGTACACACCCTTTTCGAGAAAGTGAACCCTTTAAGCAAATTAACAAAAACTAGCCAGTCTGATACTATGATGTGCCAAAATACTCATTAATTTTAGAATAAAACTACAGTATATTAATTTGCACTACATTGAACGGTTCGTAATGCTGTGCACCATATGCGTAGCATTACAAGTACAGACGCAATTACGTAGGACAATCGTGAACTCATATTTCTATGCAAAAAGACTGACTTGATTATCGTTTTGCAAATGACCTAAACTGCAATGGAGTTAACTGGTCACTCTAAAAATTAGGACCCTTTTTTTCGAAAGTTTCAGATGTGCAAAGTAGTAATCATAGCAAGAAATAGAAACCAGCGAGTTCATATGCTAAACGCTAAATTTCTTATTTTCTTAGCTTCTTAATTTAATTTGATTTCTTAGTTTGATCTTATCTTAATTTCTTAATTATGACGTACAAAGATGGAATGGCACCCAGGAATATTTGCGGTTTCCACTGAACTCCGTATTGTTTTGTTTGGCACATAGTGCATATCTGACGTCAGCCGGATCCAGTGGCTCCCTGCGGCGAGTGTGGGGATGATTAAAGAGAGTCAAATTATTGGTTTGGTCATTGGGCTGGTGTTGATCGGGTGGTGTTAAGTGATAAGGTTGACAGGGAGCCTGATGACATTGACGGTAGCGCTTCTGTGACGACTGGCCGGCGGATGACTGCGCAACAGATGTGGTAATATTCTGGCTAATGTCGCGGTCAAGGCAGGGATCAACGGTCGATGCGGCGGCAACAACATGCGATCCCTCCAGTACTTGCACACAAAATCTTTCAGCAAACTGCAATCCTGGACCGCAGTCAGCCGAACAGGCTGACCACTCGGTGAAGGTTGTCCATGTATAGTACCAGTCGGTGGAGGGAATGTTGCGGCTGTCGGTGTTCGGCAGTGGATAAATGTACTGGCCGAATTCCGAGGGGATGGCATTGATTACATCGGGGCTCAGCGTGACTGTAATCTAAAGACAATTATTTTGCTGATTTTTCGTCAAAACAGATATCCATATTGTCACATTATTATTAACATACACACCGAACATGTGCATCGTAAACATGTGATGCCATTTGTAAACCAATAGAACTATTACGGTACAAATGCTTTTGCGCCAGGCGCAATACGGTGCAATACAAATGCATCATCTGCATCAGCAGCACAGTAATCAGTATTTATAAAAATTTAATATGATAAAAAGCTGATAAGGCATTTGCTAATAAATACCATAATTAAGATCTGCATAGATACATCATACATTTATGCAGATGCACACATATTGTAGTAAAATCTTTAAGGCAATTTTAAGTTTCGGTGAGAAGTTCCAGATTTCGATACCAATGATAATTATCCTAACACCCACACACGGACTTGTAAGAGTAAAATTCTGCGTTAAAAATGACGGCTTTATGATTTATATTTTATAATCTAGGTTCGTGAAATCGCAGATCCGTATAGTATAATATTCAAACGTAAAGAAGGAATGGCGTGATGCAAGACATTTCGGTGCACTACTGTATCCAGTTTTTACAATTGCGCGCGTTGCTAGTGTGCTGGAGTAGTACAAGTATTATGGGCTAGTTCGTGCTACTGCTGGTTTTTGTAGCCCGGCATATAACTGCGGCGCATTTACATATTAAGCGGCGGCGCATTTGCAATATTATATTTATTGTAAGTTTGTAAGCGGACTTATTGTATTTTACAGCAAACCTGTCTTGAATCAACATACGATCCATCTTCCTTTTCCAATGTCAAATTCACCACGAATGCCGGTATATCCATGTTGATGTTATTATTATCAACGTGATGACGATCAAAGGAAAACTGCGGAGTGTTCCATTGTCCAGCCGTCAGACTTGTCCACAACAGGATTATGTAAAATGCGAACCACATGTTATCCAGTAGTATTTAACCATCAGATCTAAGAAGCAACACAGAGTGCACAGTATGTAAAAGAAAACGCAATTGCAAACCCTGTCGAAAAAATCAAGGACACTATGGCACAATCTAGAAGAAAGTGGTTAGTTGCTTAAATAATTATACGAAGCAATTCTATCTGTTTTCGTTACCGCGTCCTGGCTGCGCTAACAAAGTATGGCTTCAGCCAAATGTCACCTTCGAACATGTTGTGCGAATATGCTGCCATTCAAACTAAAGATGGGCGCAATGACTGTAGAAAACAGCTCAAAACGTAAAATTATCCAAAAACATACGCAACTACTGAAAATCCAATGCTAGAAACATAGCGCATAGAAAACTCATCCATCATCGGTAAACTGTAGAACTGAAGCATTCTGCCTTTTGTCATCCTTTTCACATGGATATGAAGCCCCACACTGAATACTAATCGCTCAATAACCTGACAAAACTCTCTTCTATGGCGGGGATAATGCTGGCATTTATTCTGGACATTAAGTGTCTCACCGGCACACTTCTCCTGCATAAACTGTAAATATATCTTTAGCATCTTTTGTAACTTCTTTTAACAAAACCCGCAAGATTGCTTCATAAACTATGACAGACATAAAAGCGGTTTGTCCTTAACCACCTAGCGATGGCAATCGACGCCGCAAAACTGTTATTCTCAAGTCTTCCGGCTGCATAACCGTGCATAAAATTGTACATAATAACACCGACTGTCCATACGCTCTTTACATATTTTTCTCCAATCTTAATACGCGCTCTCGTAACACTCGGTCATGCTTTAAATTTGTAAAGACTACTCGTATGATCCATTCATGATTGGATACTTACAATAACACTGTATTCTGCGGTTCTCACCATATTATCACAGCATCCATAGATTCAAAAGCAAAAGTGGTTAAAAAGCATAATAATGTTTGCCGGTCAGTAACAGATTAATAACAGGAGTTACGAATCCGTGCGAAACATTCTTTACGAACCAGTAAGTGGTCGTATAATGGAAGCTCAACCTTCGCAACATTACTGCCTCTACAGAAATTAATTCTGATTGTATGTCGTCGTGAACATGGTTCTGGAAATGGTCAAAATTGTATTTCATTGGAACATTTGCAGCATGCTCTAAACGTAGGGTAGTTTAGTCGCTAAATTCGGCAGTATCACATAATGATGGCGCAATATGCGAATCTGCCATAGATAGTTGTTTGTCATCATGTTGTCATTAAAGCCATTACGCTACACTCGAATTTACAAATGCCAAGCGCATTGGTCCTAATATCTCAACTAATTTTTCCTGCATAGAGTGAGTGCCAATCCTCTTTGTACAAGTACTGTACTTCAATATCCATGAAATCGGGCACGCAGAAACTGCACTGACCATGCCCAGATTCAGATTCAATGGGGCTTTATTAATTAAATAATATAAGGCTTCGTTACCATTATTTTTTATAATTATTAAGTATGCGAGCCTGTCAGGCATGTATGTGCTACTTGACGCAGGTGATGCGGTTTTCTTTGTACGCATATCGAGTGACGAGTGGTACATAACTGTACGTATGTGACCTTTGCAGCACCATGCTGGCAGCTAGAGACTGTGAGCCTTTCAGTGTGTCGTGAATGTTGTTTTTTAACATTATGTTTTAGCTCTTTTGTGAATGTACATAGATGATGTACGTTTAATGGAAGGTGTAAAAAGGAAGCGGAGAAACGCGGTCGGACGATTATCAATACTTTAAAGTATCTATAAAATAATAAAATAAAATTGCCCCCAGGAACCGCGGCTGCATGTGTTTGCGTTACATGAAATTACTCAATATATGCCCCAACATACTGTATATGCCCCACAGAAATATCCTCTAAATGCCCGCGTACAGATGGATCAAGCATAATGCTGTAGGTCTACTTACACTTTGTATTTTGTTGCATCCCATCGTGAAACATACCGGTTGCACCACAACGATTTATGCATTAAATTCAGCCGGTCATCCGCACGTCCACTAAAACAGAACCGAGATCTGGGAGTACAGAAGGAATGAATGAATTCCATTCGTTCCTTTTGTATTCTTAAGAGCACGGTCCTGGTTTAATTGAGCCTTACTGATTGTGATGGGAAGAAATTAGTGAAAAAAAAACTGGAAATTTCGTCCCCGAGTAAAACAACTTGCAAAAAAACCTTAGCTAAACGTTGGGAAACGGCTAACATTGACACACATCCGTTCACCTAGTGGCAGTTGCACGTTAAACTGACGTTTTTCCTACAAGCTGTTTTACTCGGGATCGTATCCCGATCCGAAGGCATGATTTCGCGCGATCGTGCAGCGAGCAGAAACGGATACAGATTTCGAGCACCCAGCGGATCGCTTGGCAATTGACCAGAACTGATTAATTCAATAACTTTTAAATGGCAATAACTTTATTCAGCCATCATGCGCGACAACGTTTTTGGTATCAAAAATCTTCCCAAATATTTCTTCATCTTTTGACGCATGGTTCGCAAACTTTATCCGGAACCAGATCCCGTATTACCAGTATCTGGTTCTGGATGAAATCTCCTGTTATAGCAGTATCTGGTTCATGAGAGATACCAACCAAAGCTTCAAAAGATTAAGAAACGTTTGGGAAGGTTTTTGATACCAAAAACGTTGTCGCGCATGATGGCTGAATAAAGTTATTGCCATTTTGAATTAATCAGTTCTGGTCAATCGCCAAGCGATCCGCTGGGTGCTCGAAATCTGTATCCGTTTCTGCTCGCTGCACGATCGCGCGAAATCATGCCTTCGGATCGGGTATAATTATCACAGCATTGGGAAGTCATTTGCGCTATTTTTTAAAATAATTTTTGAAGCTTCTTGAAAATAAGATGCCGCTGCAAGCCTCGAAAAAGATGGTTGCGCTCACGATATAAATAAGAAATGTGCACTGATTACGAAAATTTTGCATCGAACGTGAAGACAAGAAGATAAACCACTGGCCATAAGCGCAAGCATTCCCATGGAAATATTGTTAATCGTACCGATTCGTACGGCAGCTTCCAGTCGCAAGATTGTTCCGGCGGATCCAAGCATAACTATATGACGCCTTTGGCTAACGTAAAAGCACTGATCCTCAGCTGCGAAGTTTTTTGTCCTAAACTCGCCTTTTTTGCATCGGTTTCAATTAGCATCCTAGAATGCCTTTGAATTATGTTACACAGGTATATGCAACATTCACAGTTCAGTTTTATGTGTAAAGGCCTAAAGGGTTAAGGTAAGAGATTCCAAAAGAGAAAGAGATTTCAGAATATGCTCGATCGTATATGCGTACTGCAGAATTGAGACGAGGTGACCTTTGGATAAGAAAGCATAAAGCCTAAGACACACCATAAGAGCAACGGCAATTACGGCATAACCTCTTTTTATGAGGCAAGCAGGGTATGTTAAACGTTGATCTCATCATGAACCGAGCTGGATTTGCAATCTTCGTTTTCCATTGATTATAAACAAACGAACTCTGGATCTAACCCGATCCGCACGTATGATTCCAAACGATCGTGCAGCGAGCATAAACGGATAAGATTTCGAGCACCCAGTGGATCGCTTGCGAATACCCAGAAGTGCAGAACTGATTAATTCAAAATGTCAGTAACGGTAATATTCAGCCATCATGCGCGACAACACCTTTTTGGTATCAAAACTGCTCCCAAATTTTTCTTCATCTTTTGACGCATTGGTTGGCAGGCTTTATCCAGACCTAGATCCTGTTATAACAGAAGCTGGTTCGTGAGATCTCCTATAAATTAAAATGAAATTCAATAAAAGCGTCACAAAATACAATCATTCTGGATTATTATTGTGCAATTAGGTAACAGACGTCACTATATTAGAATATTACTTACTTCGGTACTCGTACAGTATCAGGAGGTTCGTGTCTGTTTAGAAGTACTTCGACATTTTTCGCATTTCGGACATTTCCACAATATGTTCGGAACGCGAGAAACGTCGTCGAAGTACGGTATCATTAGATTAAATAATAAATTACGTAAACAGAATTTCAAAATGCCGGCAGAGGTCCAGCAAGTGCCTCTGGAAGACCATATGCATTAGCAGATGCAAAGCCGCTATAGCAGAGTGTGTTGTGCCATGATCGAGTGCAAACTTGCAAACCAGCTACTTTGCGTTACTATGCTTTGAATTCAGATTCCACATTTGGCAAAATTCCAACTAACGCTAAAGACAGCAAATGTTATTACAGTAAGTAATAATTTTTTTACCAAGCGTACCTGTGTCTGCTTCGGATTGCTCGGAATTCAGACTAGGGTAGTATTGCTGTTGTTTTACATGTTACCGTACGGAGTAGTAATGCCGCCTGTAAATACCGCCTTCTACATCCGGCAAAAATCAATAACTTTCGTACCAAACGGCTCGCTGTACGGTAGACCAGGCTGATCCCTATCTCCGAGCCTCCGACTCTTTACGGTTAGCTGATCTGAATCGTATTGACTGCTCCCAAGTCCCAACGAAAAATTCTGTACTGGTATTTACTTGGTGGTTTCTCGTTGAGATTGCCATTTCTTTGGGGTTTTTGAACTTTTTGGATTCAGTTGCTAGTAGATCGTGAAATGGTTTGTGATGGTGGATCATTCCAGCTATGCGAGATGGAGATGATAGACTAAGGGTGTCGGTTTCTTTAGTCCTCACAGTCAGCTTTGAATCTGCCCTTGGAGACATCTTTCGTGCTGATAATTTTTTCCTTTGCTGGGTTTGCAATTCCAATCGAGAAATCTCGGTGCTGACTTTGTCCATGGTTTCAGATTCGGTAAGTAGAACGAACATTTATCCCACATGAGCCCTAGAATTGATAAAAAGAAAGATTTCGTTGATTTTAAAAATTTTCGAATGTGTTTCTTCTGCAGATTGAGTTAGTTTTTCAGATTTTTGACAGTATTTGAAAATTACTTACAAATAATAATTATTGGTTGATTATCCGTATCGGCTTTATTTTATATTTCGTTGTCACCGCGCTAGAATATGAAGTCTGGTACAGTTTACGAAGATCTGAAGTTTGGTGATTTACAGTACAACAACAACGTTTAAACATGTATCGATATCGAATTTTTGTGGTTGTTCAAATGTAAATTTGACAACCTGTGGTACACGTGCTGGAGTGTGTCGATATTCACAATCAGTAGTATGAATGCTTGGTTTTCAAATACCTGCGCTGACTGTACACCACGGTTCTTGAATTGACGGTATATGGAACTGTATAATTTGGGCGTGAAGAGCAGAAAACAGTTTGTGTAGGATCAGCAGAATTTGCGCAATCCGATCCGTAAGGATCGTGACATACGGTGTTTTATGTAATTCGCACCTTCCGGCAGCCTGTGACAGCTAATCTAGCTTTTACAACCATATAATTTATCGATTGCCAACCTTGTAAAAACGGCTGTTAAGACGTATAGAGAATGTACGTACTGGCAGTTATTCAGTGAATTTCCGTCTCGTTGAACGTTGATTACCACGTCCATTATACTGATGGAACATTTAAAAACAGTAAAATGATCTGTCTGTCTGGTCGCGCTCGTAAGTAATTAGTAGCGTATGGTAAATTATTCACTTTATGCTCATGGCGTCTGGACATTTTTGCAGTTCCTGCCAGTGTCATGCAGTCCGCTGCCGCCGGATGATCCGTTTGGAAGGAGGGGAATTGTCAATTGTTTTATCATCTCCGTTCGTCCTCTGTCGCGCCCATTTCCAGCTACACACACACATTTCTGTCTGACGTATCTGCCGCGCGGGGAGATGGGGCTTAAGTGAAAAATCGTGCTGTTGACTGTTGTGCCGCGGACGGCCATTCCCCGTCAACAATTCCATGCCTCACTACCCCGACGGAATTTCCAGAAGGTGTCCTGAACTGTGTATGCGGTGATCCCATGGTGATGTTCCGTCTAATTTATCCGGATCTCTCAAGATATCATTGCCTGCCGTATAAAAATGGGGGTAAACAGCACCCCCTTCCCCTCATTTCGCGCTCGTGGAACGATTTTCTGACAGATTGAATGTGATGTTTTTACAGGTCTCCGGAGGCTTGTAGTTCTCTGCGTTCTTGTTATTATCTTCGTTTACGGAATCCAATCGATTCTCATATCCAAGTCAAGTGGTAAGATACGGCTTAACCAATATGCTCCGCACACGGTGAAGGGGCTTTATGTTTACCGTGATTCTATTTATTTTGATTAATTCACTGAAATGTCCGTTTTCCCGTGTAGAAAATATGGGTAGGTTTCATTATATAATGCGTATTGAGTTTAATCATGTGGACATTAATCATTTTTCCGGAGTGAAAAATCGATAGAAATCATGGGGGCTGATCCGTACATATCGGGTCCCTAACGAAAGGACCACACATTGTGCTGCTTTCCTTCCGGGAAAGGCTGCTTTTTCCCCTGCTTCGGCTTTTCCTCTCTAATCCCTGTAATGGCATACCGTAGACTGTAGGGCCGTATTCGACACTTTTTTCAGTGTAATCCCTGGCAGGCAGACATTTCTTTATTTGTTTTGATCATGTTTCTGAGACAGTGTGGACTTTTGTCTGTGCTGGCTTTAGTCGATTCTTTGGTTTGTTTCCCGTTGGATAAATATGGATTGTTCAACTGGCGGGCAGTTTTTCCAGTGTGTATTTGTTAGTGCAGCCAGTGTATGCCCGCGGGTTACAGGCATGCAGTAAAAATAAGGTTCCTTAGTGTGTTTGGAATGATCCTGTTTGTTTGCTCATGCGGATCGTTTGCATTTTGACAGCCAGCCTATCAGATGTCGCGACGACAGATCCTGCGATACGATTCCGTGGATCATCCGACAGGTCAACCGGAGATAATTACCGCAGGCCGGCGGTCCCGGAGTCTCCCGAAGGTAACTCCGATTTACCTTACAACACTTTCATTGTTTTATATTTAATTTATCTCCTTTTTTAGTTGATGGTATGCTAAATACCTCTTTAATGCATTTTTTTATTTCAACTTGTTTTTGTGTGTTTCTGCGTTCTTCTGATAAATTTACAGTGAGACTTCTTTTTGTTTAAAAATGTTGTGGCAGTAAACTACCATAAAAAGTAAAAGTATACTTAGAGGGACCGTGGAACTACTATTTGGCCGCTCAACTGCTAAGTTAGAGAGGACGTCAAGCTGCTGTTTTAAGTGTTCGGGAACCCGATAGCTCGTAAGCTCAGATTTCGAAAAGTTGTTTCATAAGGTCATTTTATTCCAGCATGGGCCACGCTTCATTACTTGTTGTAGATGTTTTTGAAAAATTTTCTCGTATTGTTTTGAATTGTTAACGCAGGTATTAGATGAGGAGCAGTATTGTGATAATTTCCATAAATGTTAAAATGTTCTTTTTTCGTTATATAGACCGCTGTAAAAGTCTCAGCTCAAGTGATCCCTGTGAAGTGCCATATTTTCCCTATCGAGTTTCTGTGGGCTATGGAGATCGAGCGCCCCAGATCTGCTGGAATTTGCGCAATGTTCCACTTAGGACCGCGCGGCCGGGAACGGTGACGGTAGTGGAATTAGCCGCCGCTGACGGCAATGTGATTAACGAAAAATCCTTTTCGGTTGATAGTAAGTGCCCAGATTACTCATATGTCCATTTCATGCGGGTAATTTCGGTCAAGTCGTGGTAGTAATGGGAGAGACTCCTGCTATGAAGTCAAAAGAAATAAGCTAGGCTGTGTTAATAAAAAATCGGACTGTGGACAGATTGTGGCAGATAAAAATTCTTTATGCTTGAATATTCGACGTGTTTCAGTAGCTGTTGCGTTGAATTTAGAAAAGATTTGAATTTTTCATTTACCGGTAGATGCTGGCATTTAGTTTTAATCCGCATCGAGTTGTGACAAAGATTAAGAGAGCAGTTTTAACGAAATCAGTATGAAACTTATCACAGTTTTTTGTCTTGAATGTGCAGTCAGCTGAAACGCGTTTATGTTCAGCACTTTATAGTGTGTTATCTTCCATATCGATTAGAGTACATTTCTTTATTTGATTGATTATTGATAGAATTTCCACTCCATTTGTTCATGATGAATATATGCGAAAATTTGATTATTTCTTCATACTGAAAAAATACAGCACCCGGTATTACTCTTTTTTCTTCACTTGGCGTATCGGATTTATGTGTTTGCATTCGGCACTCAAGAGCTACCAACAGTCGGCTTCGATTACATAGTCGTTAAAATATTGTTCTGTTGGATCGATTTTCCGGTGCCCGGGTGCAACCGTGGTCGATCTGATTGTAATATGTTTTAGTGATGTTCTGAGCATCTCTGCTTCATTGCTCGTTTTGTACAGACACGGTATGCAAGCACTGCAGAGTGCAGAATCAAATAAATTATATACGTTGCAAAGACTGCTAATGGGAGCGGTTTAATTTCCTGTTGACGTGATAGGCTTTGTTCTTACGACATAAGTTTCCGGTTTAATTACTTATAATAACAGTGCTCGCGTAATATAATGGCATTTATTATATCTTGTAGGTCCAAAGATCCTCGCAAATTTCCTTGCTCAACTTAGGTCGACGCGCAATGACTCGTATATTGTGATGGCCACATGGAACGCTGTTCCGTAAGCTTCTAAAAATTCGGGCCGTTCGGCTATCTTCTGAAATATGTGTTTTTAAAGAATTACTAATAAAACTCACTTAATGGAATCAACTGAAACGATTGGTACGATTGATATTGTTTGGTACGCTGAAAAAATGTAGTTTAAAGTTCGAATGCTGGTAGTTCATATGCCGTTGCCTTAATACTTAGTTTAGAAACGTCAGTAGTATCATAAATGAGTTGAGACGTACATCGTTTGCCACATAGGAACGAGTATTTCCAATAACTTTTCTGTGGTTTATGGTTTTGATTTATGGCGTACTGTTTTAGGTTCTCACCTACTCTACTCAGTCATTTAAAATCTGTGGGCACCTTAGTGAATCCGAAATTCCAAGGACAGCAGCTGCAGTTTTATCTTTTGGGACAGAAGGGGCTTTTGCCGGGTCGCGGAATCTCCGATGTGCAGCTCTTCAACTCCAGTCCAGCCTTGGATCAGACGGGCTGTGTGCCGCCCTTAGCATCTTCTCTCGGCAACGAGGTGGATCATGATTTCGTTAACAGTAATCCGGGTTATTTACTGGCTGGGGAGTTTAAATTGGGTTCAGGTTCACCGAACTGTGGAATGGCCAGTCCCTGTGAGGGACTCAAAATACCCATGCATATCTACACCGGCAAGGACCATAATGACCCACCTAAACTGTGCATAGACGGAAATTAGTAAGTGCAATTCTCGAAGGGATTTGTTATTCTTATCATTAATAGTCCACGTAGTGTGAAAACACGCCTGGAATATGTTAGTATTAGAACAGCATTACGGGATGTAAGTTATGTAACCTAAGATAATTTCTCGGTTCCTAATATTATCTCATTGCCGTCATTGATTAGGTGGTATAGTAAAATGTCAGTTTAATTTGGCTTTTTTTTGATAAATTCTTGTTAGTCTTTGGTTACTGTAAAGCGAAGCGTTTAACTGCTGTTATTTTACATCACAGTTCGTTCTACTTTTAAATTTACATTTCTGCTTTTACATTTCTTTCTAACGTTAAGAAAGTATTTTTAATGTTTAACTTATTACAGCTCGTAATGCGCATTGAATGTGCTAGTGTGAATGCAACATAAAAGCTAGCAAAGTGAATTAAGTAATTCGCCAAAAATTCCCACTGGGATGGAAGACGTAATTTCTTTTATTGCTACAAGTGATATCATGGGTATAACTCTCATGCATGTTCGATCCATCAATGTCCTGGCATTTTGATGGAAAAGAGAAAAAAGAGAGTACATATTTATGGTTGCATGCCTAAATATTATACTATTGCAGTGTGTTTGAGAATAAAATCAATAACGGAGGCCGTGGCATGAATATCGCGGTTATTGATGGATTTACTGGGACAGTATTACGTGTGGCTAATTACGACACCTGGGGTACGGAGAGTACCATGCTGGAAGTATTTCTGGAGGATTTACAGACCAATGAAATTGCTGTGATTTTCACGCATGACGAAGCTACCACAAAGCAAGTGTCCACAGTTTAAAATTGTTATGGCTTGCATAGTGAATACGAAACTGTTTTAATTTTCGAAGTGGATGCAGCTGAATAACATGGTGTTTTCTCTTTAGTACAATTGTTGATTTGCTTCCAGGTTGTCCGAACTATCGAGAACTCTCTTTTTCGAGTTGGGTAGCAGTCGAATTTATGATCTCAAATTTCGTGCGGCATGGTTTATGATTGGCCAGAAAGGCATTCGTGGCTTCACTGGATTCGAACGGTTGAACATTGGTGAGAAGACCAACTGGGCGGATGTGATCGACGAGCGTCTCTGCATTCCCCGACGGCTGGACGGGTTTCTGGCACGACCGGATCCCCTGCCGGAAACACGCAATCTCCAGCGTCTAACCTTCTGCAGCCTGTATCGAGGCTATGGGGACTTCTGCATTAAAGAGCGCCCATTATCACCGCTCCTCCCCGCTAAATTGGCCGATGTGACGCTGGTTAACAGTCCGATTTACAACGATCTCACTGCCATCCTGGTGATTGCCGGGCGCTCTAAGAACGCCCTGCGAATGCTAATGGAGACGCTGTTGGGGCAGCCGGGTATTAATCCCCGTCAGACGCGCATTGTCGATCGCTATCATTATAACAGTACGGAAATCAGAGATCTCGTTGGGCTCTTCAAGTAAGCATACGTCCTAGAGTATCTAACACCAGTTTATTTTGTGATAGATATACAAAAATCCTTAATAATTATATCTCATATCTTGCCAAATACCTGTCTACATGGGGGTGATGATTGTTTGTAGTTTCCATCTGACGTTTTCGACATTTACTGGATCTTACGCACAATTTTTGAAAAGAGAAATTCAGGAAATGTTTGACGAATACAAACCCAGATACCTGATCGTTATCGAAGAAAACACACTGTTATCACCGGATTTCTTGCATTATTTTGCAACATTGGAGCCCATTTTTGAAGCTGATCCTACAGTCAAGGCCATCAGTGCCTGGAATGACAATGGTATCGGAAGTATTAGTATGGCTATCGGTAGTTTGTTTACGTAATACGTAGTCGATCGTCATTGCACTGTTATTTTGTTGTCTACTGAGTATAAGCTGTGTTTGCTTACAGTAATTTTAGAGTACGTGGGGCAATTTCACATTTACGCTAACGCTTTTTTTTGCAGGATATAACGAAACATCCGGAGACCTGAGCCGAATATACCGCGTTAATGGTTTTCCACACCAGGGTTTCTTGGTTACTCGAGCATTCTGGGAGTCTGTGACGCCAGTAATGGAGAAGTGCTGTGAGAAAAAGTATGCAAATATGATACTGCAACTATTTGTTATGAGCAGTATTTGCGTGTGTTTTTTAATGAAAACCGGAAGCCTGTGTCAGACTATAAGTGGCATATGTGTGCAGCAACCCGGAAATGTAAGCCACGGCAGCGATAAAATATTGCACTTACTTTTTTTTCGTAGCCCTTGGGAAGGATGGTTTGATAATATGGAAACGATTAGTATCTGGCCCGACACATCGAGAATTATGAAAATCCCGTTCACTGATCATACAAACGCACTTGCTCTCGAGCTGTTTGGCCGATCGCGGACTGTTAGCAGGTATCGTTCTACAATCTACATTTTGTCGTTAACTTGAAAATAAAACGCATCTGACTAACTCCATGTTATTATTGTAGGCAAAATGAAATCAAAGTGGAAAATACGTTTCCTGTGATAAAGGAGAAATATGATGCATTTCTCCACAGTGCCATTGCTGAATCACGCCATTTCGATATGAACCAGAAGGATCTGTGCGATAAAGCCCGCGAAATAAGTTTAAATGCGCCCAAAGAGTAAGTGGAAGTGGTTTTGTGAGGATTATTTTGGGTTAGGTGGGTTAGGTGTTTCGTGGGTTAGCACTTCGTGTTCGTTGTCTGAAAAACTTGTTATTTGCGTTCTGACGGTTTCACTTACTTAGTGTTCGTTTCTTTTATTAGGAAAGCGGTAGCTATTTTTCTGCCAGGAAATGCGACTGAAAAAGTCTGGTCGGAAACCTGCAAATGTTTTGGGTTATTTGCTGTTGAAGGTCATTCCGCAAGAGGTCGCTATAATCATACGCTGAGGTATGTCGTATGTACGAAATTGTCCCGAATATCGAGGTCCCGATGTCTTACTAGAATGGTTTTCGTATAAATAATTGTAGTTTGCTATTTATTATCATCGTACTCTCACCGGTTCCCTGCTGTCTGTATTCAGAAACAGTCGGTACAGCGTACAGTTATTAATTTTCTGACAGCCAGTTTTACAGTTACTCTTAATTTTACGGCTTTTTTATTTATCAGACTGCTGTAACGTGATTTTGGTTCTTGTTATTGTGTTAGAATTCGGTAAATTTTAGCATTTGACCCTTAATTAATTTAAGCGCGGAATGAGAGCATCTGCTTGTGTTTTGCAGTTTCACGTTTGGTGATGCGCGCCGTCTGGTGATCATTGTCGATGGACTGTATCCATTCCGTTCCACAGCATCTTCGCAGCCCTAGGATAACGACGGGGAGCAGTCATCCGGTGGGGCACGAGCGAAATTGTAGTAATCTCAACCATTCCATTGCTCTCTTTCTCTCTGCGACACTACGGTCATCGAGTTTTTACCATGTATAATTTGTTTTAGCTCTTTTATAGAATCTTTGACTAGAGTGTTTTAACTGCACATTTTGGTTTGGCGGTTTGATGATGTGATGACTTACGGTGCGACTTTTGAGATGTTCCAGATTTGATGCGGCACGGATCTCAATGCGGATCTGGACAGAGAGTTAGTTTGTTGAGCCGTCCAGAGTTTTACTATTTTATCTTTTGTTACCTTTGCTATGTGTTTCCGGTTTATTTATGAATCTGGTCAAAACAATGTGAGTGAGCCTTCATAAATGTTTTGCCATTTACATTAAAGTCGCCAGTTGAATGAACGATTCCATTCCGAAAAACGGTATACTCACGGCTTGGCGCCGAATGAATGTCTTCCCTTCTTTAGCAGAAATTGATGGGCGTTCTTCAAACAAGATAATTATATTCGAAGTATATAAACTCACGGAGATGATGATTTCTAGTTTGAGATTGTAAACTGACTTTTGCATAATTGTTTATGATACAAAAAGGTTTGAGCAAGCTTGTCGGACACACGGAAAATGTTAAAAATAGACTTCAGCATCGAAGTACAGATTAATCAACCTATTTGCCATTAATCAACCCGAAAAAAATTAGCTGCAGTCTTAATGAAGTAATGAAGTTTTGAAACTGAAAGTAATCCTGGTAGAAGTACATGCAGAAGATTTATTGATGAAACTGCTTGGCGGAAAAACTAAAAAAATCGCGATCATAGTTTGACAAGAAGGAATAACCGCAGGCCCGCAGCCACAGAAATCTGTAAATATTCGTAAAGTAATGTTATTTAGAAATTTAGTTTTTTTTGCTCTTGAAAATTGTGTTTCCGACTTCTTTGGCTACTGTACAATTTCTCTTGTATTTCCGTCACCAGTATCGACATTTTCAGATTGCACCGGTTTTTAGTGGTGGTATCTTCAGGTTGTGTTGTGTACCATGCGCGCATTTTGTACCATTCCCCAAGTAGAGTATATATTTATATTCTGTCTGCTGTATCGTACATCAATTTTACTCGTATGTAGTTTGCATTTTGCCCTTCACACAGTCCCTGGTAATTGCGGTACTGATTGATCGGGGCGGAAGTGATTCTATTACTGAGCATTTGAGCGTAAGCGTGACCAACTTCCTCCCAAAATGAAGAAGATCATGAAACCCCGTTTCATCGGCATGTGCGCCGCGATAGAACAGCGTTCACCTTCTGTAACCTTTCCGGTATGCGTTGTGCTGTGTCGGCAGTGTTTGCCTTTATTTGATCCATAGGACGGCTTCGTGTTTGATAAGAGTTCATTATAGGGACAAGCCGAATCCAACACCTACGATCAAATTGCACATTTGACTTTGCTGAATACCGAGCAATTTACAAAAATAGCAGGTCGGCAATATTCTCCATACACATGCACAGTAAATTAAATTTGACTCTGTGACTTGGGTCAACACTATTGGCCATTGTGACGCAGAACACGTGTTTTGCGCCGAGTAATGCGATATTTTTACCGGGAAACTGCGCATGCCAATATAATATAGCGAACGAAATTGTTTTATATTTACATTGTAATCAATAAAACTCTATTCATAATCAATACTGCGCACTATTGTGTGATATTTGAAAAACCTACAAAGTATTTGCAGTTTGCAGTTAATGTGCGTAGTCAGTAGCTCATTCCTGCGGTTGACCTTTAACAACGGCGCCCTATTTTTTCGTCATCTGCGTATACTGTCGCGTCGCGGAGGTTGGTAATTCAGAAACTAGTTTCAAAGAAACTGAAAACCGAATCGCAGGTTGTGGGTGCAGCATTTAATTGGCTAATGGAAGAACATACTTTTCGCTCCTACGTTTTAGCCGGCAGGTATCCAAAACCTCGTTCAGTTGGTGGCAGTAACGTCTAAGCATGGTGGTGTAGATAACACAGACAGACGTCAATGGCCTATTATTAAGTCAAAAAAGCCATCAGGTGTTTTTGAGGGCGGATGTAAATGTCGTCTTGTGTATAGTATGTCCTTTGTCAGCGACCTCTTATTGGCCATTCTAGGTCTTCCCATACGTGTTATTCATACACACCATTCACTGACCATATAAAAAATGTACGAGGCATTTTGGTCATAATTCAAAAGAAGCAGTTATACCGTGATACACTTAACCGAAAAGCTATGAACAAAATCCATACTGCGATACAGAAATTCAGAATGGAATGGATGTCAAACAGGTGCTGCGCATGGTCACAAGCCACAAGCGCAAAAACTCAATAACCGTCACTTATAATGCCGTTTTATTTCTCACGACCACTTCATACCATTAAAATTCATTACAACGTAATAAATGATTGCTAGGTTATTAAGGTTAATTTTAACTGCTGATGGCGCTGTTTACGTGCCTTAGCATGACCGTTGTAATTATATAATGGAAGCTTTTATAGCTTTACCAATAATTCTTTAAATCGATTGCCAGTGCCAGGAAGACGGAGAACCTGCAAAATAATGGAACAGAATGGAAGTGATTGACGGTGGTGTAGCCGCAAAGCAAACCACCATATGCAAGTTATAATTTGGTATAAACGTAGCTATTTTATTATTTCTATACACCTGGTCTTGCAGTGTCGAGCATATTTTGAAATAAATTACTGTTGCATCAAGTCAGAAGCCATATTAAATGTTAGGTGCATCAGAATAGGAAAGATATCGCTCCCATCGAAATTTATTTATTCTCGTAAGAGCACACAACAAACGTTAACCAGAGCCATGCTTCGTCTACATCATGTTTCACGAAATCGTTAATTGGTCTACAGTTTGCGTAACAGTTCAGTTTCAAGTTCGTTAAATAACATAAACAAATTTAACACAAAACCTTATAAAGCAATTCAGCGGGTTTATTAGTTTTGCATGTACGACCACATCCAAGTTTAAATTAAGCTCTTAAATGTTTTGCATGGCAAAATTAAATCAAATCGCAATAAATATAAAGAAAGATGACGGTGACTGTATTCGAACAAGAGGAACACGAAACGAAAATTATTAACAGATTTCTTTTTAATCCGGAACATTGTAATCGTTATTATCCACAGACCGAATTTTAAGGAAAGTGGAATGTGTAAAAATTGTTGACGCATGCTACCACGTGCACTCTGTATGTAAATCGACTGCATTCTGTGTATTGCTGACATTTACACCCGGCATCCGCGGCCAGCGATCTTTAGCCTAAGAATTCACTGGCGTCCATCCGTTTGTGCGGTATTCGGCTAAGGTACTCTTCGGGTGCGTAGGCCGTAAGGTAATCCATATTCAGATGGCGCCGTAATTCCTCCAAGAGACCCATGAGTCGGCGATATTCGGCTCGGGTTATGCAGGTGCCGCTTTTAATGCCGCCGGCATCCAGGCTAACGATGCCCTTTTCTGCAACAACACCAGTCAACTGTAAAAGAACATTCGCGTGTCTTTTATCATTTTCGCAGTGAATACTTGTTTACTGGCGCGGTGTCTCTAAGGTCACCCTTACCTTTTATCTGGTTCAATAAGGCGTAACCGTGACTAGACTTAGTAATTAGTTCACTATTGATGACCTTACCAGGCGTGCACTGTGTAAGCCAGGCACCCGCCCTTGATAGAAAATATGCAACCGTGTAACTGAAAACACACTTAATCAAGCTAATACACTAGGGACTGAAATTTGAAATCAAAAACAGATTTGCAACATTTTTAAACATCATAACCATGCTTGTTTTGTGGTTTACAAAATAATACCCTTCATGCACTAGCATAAACAGGCATGACCACTGCAATAAGCACTAGCGTGTTTGCAGGTCTGATGACCTTTGCAATGCGAAACGCGTTTCTTGTTTTTCGCTAGATTTTAATTCAATAACGAATTGGTCAAGCCATACTAGGTACAGTTTTTTCCCATGCTGATTGATTTGATTGGTAACAAACAGGATTACGTTAAAGTATACCGTAGTACTGCATTTCCGCCAGAAGGCTGTCAAAGTAAATTGGTTGATCCATGACTGTAGCCTGGATTTAATAAGTCTAGACACTGAACGCTGAGTACATGGCTTCACTTATATGATGAGCATTTCACTTGCTCTTTGAAAACAACTTTTAAAAAACAAAATGATGATATTTGCGCTGGGGTTTGCTGCTAGCTGACTGCTTCTGAACATTTTTTTGTCGTCAGTTAAGAGCAGTGTGAAGGTTTTAACAAAATGCAATGACTACGCGTTACATACTCTTTCATAAAGCAGCCTATGTATGTAGACTGGTGGCTGTAAGCCTGTACCACAGATCATTGAGTACAGTATTAATCGTAAAAACTAACTGCTATGTAGCCAATGTTACATTGTGCCGTGACCTTTGCAGTCAAACAAATCGCACTGCCGCGTTACGTTTTTCAATCAAAGCGTACAACCGCCGTGATGGTATACGTGATTGCTTTCATAATAAAAAATAAGGATTAGTGTTGTGCAATGGTACTTTAAGCAAAAACAGATTTTACCCAATCGTACCGTATGCTACAATATATATTGTACTGTATGCCATAGCTTACCTGGCTCCTGATCTTGTCCCTCTTGTCGAATGATTGCCCCGTTTACCAAGCAGGCGCACACCAGTGCACATAACGCCACGATCAGGACAGTGTTGGCCATGGTGCTAATACGGGAAAAAAGCGTATATGATAATGCTATACGAAACCCGAGTATCCGGTACTATGGCTAACAAAGTGTATCCCGGTACGTAAATCTGTGGAAATTTACAAGAAAATTGACAGCCGTAAATTGTCCGACGCAGCGGGTGGTTTAAAAGTGAATGCTTAACTGGATCGCCGGCGCCGCGGTTATATACACATCAATTGCACCCGGGATTCAACGACGTTCATTTCAATTAATCACCAGTGGATTAAACCGGGAACTGTGCTGTCGAGCAGAGCGTCGGTGGTGAGAGCCGGGAGAGACTGATGTATATACGCACCGGCAGACATACATGTGTTGCAGTCAAGTACTTAACGTTTGGGAAACGATGTTGGGCAATGCATATTTCATGGTCACATTATCCGGTGGTATACGTCCGACATCCGTCATTGTACATTGGGTACAAAGGACGTTTCCCCGTGCGAGCGTGCCCGCGTTTTCCCCTTCCATTAATATTTTTCCAGCGTAGATGATGACACTCTGGTGGTTTCGTTATGCAAATCTAATGGTCTGCTCTGGCACATGTGACCCCAGCTAAATCAACAGATCGTTGTTGAACCAGCTTTGAATAGCTTCACTATATAAATGTTGTTAATTGCATGTATACTGTTTACCGTGAAGGATGCGGCTTGGGTGATGAGAAAAGTCCGGCCAAAAGCAATTATGTGGTTCTAGTCTGCTAACTCGAGCTCTTCTAAAACAGCACAGTATTTCTCGAAAAAATTACTTACTGCTAGTGTATAATTTAAACTTACGATAAAAACTTCGCATTCGATACTTTTTTATCTCTTGCCCGTGCGCATTACATATTAAAACATACCGTACATTTTGTATAAGATACTGGGAATTGTGATACAATTATTCAGGGAACATTTTTGTAAAGGTTTTAATGACGATGTACCGATCCACTGCAAATTGTCAATCGACGGAATAGTGATTCTACACGGTTGGGAAAAGGAAGCTTTATTTTGGTTGGTAAACAACATTTTTAAAAGAAAATGCAAATATAACGCGCTTCTTATAAAAGTACAGTGCAACGTACGCATTGGTACAATGCGGAATATATATATAATCGGATTAGTACAAGCTCAAATGTTAAACAAGTGCTTCTAGCAAGAACTGTATACACTGTTTTGTGTAGAAGTAAATGTTAAAACTACTGTACAGTTGTAAAAAACTGTACAGGTATAGGGTACAAACATTTGCGTACTATAAGACGCAGTTATGATCAAATATGGAAAAACCGAAAGGTCAATGGCTGTGTTCTCTTGGTGTCCGCTGTGTGAATTGACAGGTGGTTTTGGCGTCATTCCCGGAATCCTGTGTATCAATATTTCCCAGCATATACCGGCCAGTCAGCCGCGTACATCTCTTTCATTGTCCAACGGGGAAAACAGCATTACCATGGCTGATTCATTAGAGAGCGCCATTTTTCCGCGCGAAGTGCCCGGGGCTGCATTAGCCAAATGGCTGCCGGACCGAACACCGCCCGACTATAAGTGCCGCTTCCTGCGATTCTGGGCACAGTGACGACATCATCATCTGACTCACCATCAGTGAGGACCGTACCGGCATCCCCCCACTCGGGTAGGCCGGTGCGTTTTCCCACTCTCCATCCATAGCTGGTGGGATAGTCAATGAAGGACGATAGGCCGGATGATGATGATGATGATGTTGACGATGAGCGAGCACTACGCTTGCCCAAATACCAGGGGGCCTCTTCGGCGAATTTGTTCCGTTCATCTTCTAGAAAAGCGCTACGTTTAGAATTCATAAATCGTAGATAGGCCGACAGCTTTAGTGCCAGCACATCCGGATCGCACGGACTGTTGCAGGCCATATATAAACTGCCTGTAATTAAAACAGACGAAACTGGTGTATAAAAGTCAAAATCGTACATAATAGAGCTTTGAAACAGTGGACGTCACTTCACTTTGTCACTTTGCTGGTTAAAACTATTTCCGGTCTGCCGCCGGACAGCAATTACCTTTCTTAGAGTGCTTATTTTATGCACAAAGTTTTACCGGTTTAAAGATACAGGTTTTTTTTAAAACATAGGATATACAGACAGCTGACGGATGAGCTCAACCATCTCAAAACAATAAATTTGTACAGCTGCGCGTGCCAGCTTATTCGTGCGGAAAACTGCCTATTGAAGTTTTACGTATTTAACATAATTCAAAAGCTCCAGTGGCTAATTGTCCACAAATGTCAGTTGATTGCATTGATCGATTTGATAGAGGCTGCGCATTAGTTGCAGTATTAGTTTTACGTTCATCTATCTTCTGTTGTAGTCGTTTCTAAGTTTACATAAGGATTCTCAAAACTTTACAACAGCGCAAGTCAAATTACAGAGTAATTTCTGTATCGACATAATTTTCAAAAATATATTTAAATAAAAACCCATTTCAAATTTTAGGGTTTACCCTTCTTCCACTGCATTTAAATAAAATATAAATTAAGCACACAAAGATTTTTCACGGTAAGCTGTACGATCGCTACATCAATCCAAAATGCTTTTATCTGCAGTCACATGTAAAAATATAATCTACTAGCTACGTTCACACTTACTCAAATTTCTGATAAATTTTTCATCCACAACATCGTCTGCCGAAGTTTGCGGGATATCGATAAGAACAAATATGCACACCACAAGGAGTGGAACGTTGTGGAGACTACTAGGAGAAAAGCGAAGCCGGTGCGCCATGGTATTTGTTAGCGTTACCGTATTTTGACTATACCGTTGGACACAAAACTGTATCAAACGATTTTCCTACCCAAATTCAAATCTGTTTGCCGTTCGTTATATACAAAGCTACTCTGTAGCACTCTGCTGGTCAGTGTCGTGTTATGCTCATAGTTCTGGCTTCCAGGGGTGATAACGGTTCGGGTGTACGCATGTCGACACCTTGTTGTAAATTTATAAATTTTTATTTCCCAGTACACAGCGGATGTGCGCCATTTGTACCGGCAACGGTTCCATGGAAAAGGTCTGGAAACATCATTTGGTTACAGTACGAAATTGTTATTGTTTTCATTGAAACCGGGTCGTCGCACCCGTAATTAGGTTAATTAAGAACGCATCCCTAAAAAGATGACTAACCGTATAGTCCGTATAATAACGTAATCAATTTCCGTTACTACCGTTGGTTTCTTGTGAAACTGGGCAATAACTTTCAAGAAAATGGAATGAAATAGAAAAAGTCTCACCTGCAGATCGGTGCGAATAAAAATTAAAAATGTTTTCTACGATTCGTACGTACAGATGTAATTATAAGTCAAATTAACGTAAGTTTATTTCGCGCTGATTTAGTGAGCGCGAAATAAACTTACGTTAATTTGACTAAAAATAATTATATTTGTACGAATCGTAGAAAACATTTTTAATTTTTATTCTCTGTATGCGTCTCTGTATCGCATGTGCAATAATCAAGCAAATAAAGAACCTGTAACAGAACCTGTGACTATCATATAAGGAGCGGTTTTTATCCGTTTTACTTTGATTGTGACATATCTGCACTATGTTCGTCATTGTAGTGTCATACTAACTAATAATTAATTAAAGATCATTGCAATCTTCTATCGGCATTTTCATTTTAATGTTTATTTCTCTTCTCCCATTCAAATAAGGTTTCATCCATTTGGTCACCGCTCCAGGTGAACACCAGCGTTGCGAAGTTGCGAATACAGTAAGTTACCACTTAAATTAAAATTTGTGCACTCGCATGGAATGATTTACAAATCATCAATAATGTGATAGCCTATTTCCGTCATGTAAGGAGGGTTCATAAGATCAGTTGGTTTTAAGTGCTGAAGTATTAGAATTACTTGTTAGCAATAGCTAATAGTGCATTAAGCATTTCATATTTCGGACGGTGCAAAATACGCTTCCTCACGATATTTTTTTAGTAGCCGACTTCCACTAAGATTAAACCGCCTGACCCGGCTTGGTGCGGTTAACTCGTTTCAAGCAAAACATTTTAGGCTTATACCAGCATGAAGACTCGCCACTATAATAACAATCTGCATTGCTAACTGCTACTCATTATTGTACGTTCATATTTTGGATGATAGCCGAGCCAGACACGCACAATTAGCTTCGAAAATCTGTTTATGATCGGAATATTATGTCCACCTTTAATGGAAGTAATTTGCATGGGTAGACTGGAAATGCCGGTTTTGTTTCACGGAAGCAACTTATTACTGGCAAAAGCTGGCCAGACGATACTTATATATAGAGAGTCCCGGTTTTGGTTTGATCCTTAATTTGCATTATTTTAGCATCTCTAGTTCACGGTTGTTGGAGACCTTTTGGTTGGTGGCATTCAATATGGGAACGCATACGTTAGCTGCAACTACTTTTTTGCTTGTGATTGTCCTGGAATATTCACATGCATTATCATCCCAACCGTAAGTAATTACAAGCCACCTTTGGTACATGGCGGCATAATCGGTAACACTTTAAATCAACTTGGAAAGGGTACCAAAAGGCAAAATTAAAAATAATTTGAATAAAACAAATGCATGCCGATAGAAGACTGTAAAGAGCTTAAATAAATAAATATGGCATTAAAATGGCAAATTTATTATAAACTTATTAAAATCATAGTAATAAAAACCCATAATGTGCAGATCGAGCTTGTGGTTGACCATAGGCCCTTTAATCGCGCGCGTGACTCGACGTAATCCGAATCAATAAATCAATGCGAAATCAACCTAAGCTAACTTGTAAGTTTGCTAGGATAATGTACGAATTGTACTTTGTACAAAAGATTTTTAGTTCCTGCTTTTAGAAATAAATTTTTATTTTAACACAAAAAGCAATATCAGAATGAACGAAGTATGGTCAAATGCTGATAATTAATTATGTCGTAGATCAAAGAAATGCGTGGAATTCGTGATGCGTAACACTGGCGAATGTACATGCAAAGAAGCACGCGATCGAGGCGTAGATCAGTTAGGTACGCTACCTAAAATGTGCAGAAATCGCTTGCCATCGACGTACAATTATTTTTTAAAAAATGGATTAAAACTTCATAGCTCAGCCACCAGCTATCTCACAGTATAGTACGGATTTTACGCTTTTAAATCTTTTTGGATTAACATTATTTTATTATTGCGAAGGTGAAAAGTGGGTGCCCAGTTGTGATGATAATGGAAAATGGAGCGCTAAGCAAAGCGATCGCGATGGATCCTGGTGCGTTGACCAGAAGGGAAATCAACATGGAGATAAGGCGAAAATGTGGTTTGGAATGGACATCAACTGCGACTAAACAAACGTTTTTTTTATTTCTTGTGCACCGACGCTTAAATTTCCAAATCAGCGTTTGCCAGAAATTTTTAGAAAGACCTGTGACAGGCAAGCACAGAGAGCTCACAGATGACTTTATTGTACAAATAAAGTGGAGCAAATGCCGCGTGAATGCGGGGAAAAACACAACAAAGGCCAGTGTCTGGCAGAAATCAGCAAGTCAAGTTGCTGCGAGCTAGTTCTAGAGCGTAATAAAAATGTAGAGAAAGAAATGTGCTGGCGGCAACGGCGTCACGCTGTCCAGACACATGGAATGTGAGTGCGCAGACTGGACTCGTATCCAACGCGAGCGAATATACGCTGAGTCATACAGCGAGAGAGAGGAGCGAGAGAGCAAGTATGCTCAGTGAGTGCGCCCGCGGTGTATCCGCATAGGCGGAGAGTGCAGTGCAGCCACTCACGTACGTACAAGAGAGGGCGAATCAGCATGTGTGCAGTGATACGCATACGCAAAGTGGCGTATCTATCACGCAGGCTGTCGTGCCTCTAACATGCCTCTGGGCGGGAATCCGAGCTCCTGCGAGGATGCTCAGACTCAGTACCGCACCAGCGTCGCACCTCTCCGGTCGACCCATGTGGGGTCGCCGGTACGCGTCCTCTTCCAGCGGGAGTCCGGTGTCCGTTGACCGTCCCATCCTTCACTTCCAGATCCATGAGAGGCAAGCAACTCACGGCCGCAAATCTGGAAGCCGCTCAGTTCGTTGTTGGACCGGTATTGCTTCTGTTGGCCTGGCATCTTGCTTCTGTTGGCTCGCGGAGAAAGTAAAAGAAAAGTAATGACGGTTAAACAGCGCGAAGTAAAGAGTAATAAAGTTTAATCACAATTCCAGTGAGCAAAAAGTAAATGCAAAACAGATCTGGTTAGAGATTCTAAGTAAAATACAATTCCGTTTGTTAGAAAATGTACAAAAATACTAAAAAAAAGATCTGTCCGGGGGCTTATTCCGACTAGGATGACGTCCACGGGTCTTGAGTTTGCACGGGGTCTCCTGTCTAAATGCAGTCCGGTGTGTCAGGTCCGGGGCGTCAGTTCCCGGGTTACCTAACGTAACCGGTAAATCCGTACGAGGTCGGGTAAGCACGGCTGACACTTACATCCGACTCGTGTTCATCCGCTCCGGAGTGAGAGGCACTGTCGCTGTTGCGAATGCCGAAGCATCCTCTCTGATTAGGGGGAATGGACCAAGGTCGTCGGACCAAGGTCGGCCTACCGGCAAGTTAACCGGCGGCAAGGGAATTCGGCGAAGTCCCGAATTCCAAAAGTCAAGTCGGACAAAACCGTACTTGTGTCGTGCAACTTCCGTGGTCGCCAAGTGGTAACGCCGATGGAATGTGGTCGGTTTAAAACCGTTAAATCTGCTACCACGAGCCTGGTTAAGACTTTTCCGAGGCGAACTGGCTCGAAGGTCCGGTCGGAATTTGTTGCTCCTCCATCCAATAGTAGTTCATCCGACCTTCTGTCGGTCGAGGATGGGTATCCGACCTGAGGTCGGTGATAACGCACCTCCATGGTCGACCTCGGTAACTCGTGTTGTTTAGGCCCATGTGGGGCCAAACAAGTCCCGTTAGGTCGAATTCGTCCATTCCGAGGTCGTTTCCAGTTCCGATCTTCAGTTTAGTCGTCTTTCACCGACCTGTTATCGGTGACTCCTGATGTCCGACCTGAGGTCGGGTATGATGTTATCCAACCCGTGGTCGGTGGTAATGTTATACGACCTGAGGTCGGTTACCACGTGACTGGTCCGTTCAAAGGTCGTATCTCGGCTGATCCGCTGGTGTTCCAAGCGAATCGAGCGATCCGGCGTTCCTAACCGACTTCTGTGGTCGGTTGGACCGGTTCTCCGACCCGAGGTCGGTGATAATGTTATCCGACTGGAGGTCGGTTACTCCAAGTCCCAGGTCGATTAAGGTCGATTCCTTCTGTCCGGAAGTCGTTTTCCGTGAACATCCTGGATGGCGTCTCCATCCACCGACCTGTTGTCGGTTACTTCTCATGTCCGACCCGAGGTCGGTTAGAACGTTATCCGACCTGAGGTCGGTGATTCCGTAATTCCGTGTTCAACCGAGGTGAGTTACGGTATAGAGGCTCAAAAGTGGAGCCGTACAAGTCTGTTTCGGTGGAATCATCCTCATAACCGACCTGTTGCCGGTTTCCATTTTATCCGACCAGAGGTCGGACGTAATGTTATCCAACCCAAGGTCGGTGATTCTTCTTCCGGGTCGGTTGCGTCCGTCAAGAGGTCGTCTGGGCACTCCTCCGATCTCTGCGAAGTTTGTTTGAAGCGATGGTCTCTTTCATGCCTCTAACATGCCCTGGTTCGGGTCGGTGGTTTTGCCTCTGGACGGGTCCGAGTTCCGTCAAGTTCGGCAGTTCCATGGCGTCTGTTGGCCATTCAGCATGCATCCAGGTCGCTTGTGGCATCAAGGGACTTCTGTGGTCCCAATCCACAAGACAGACTCTTTGGTTTCAAACCGGCGTAAGGTTCTCGCGCCTCGGCAGCGTTGTGCATCGGGCCCCGACTTATGTCAGACTGCCCATTCCCATCCCCATGCGGCGTGCAGACTGAGGTAAAATCAGATCACTTCACTTCCCCGGTTTGGAGTTCCTCCGTTCGGTTCCGCGAACCTGTGACGCCTTGCCGCTTCTGTTGGGGAAAGACATCACACGTCCGTAGGGATCTGTATGGGGGTGCGAGCCGTGTGTTCTAACACGGTCTGCCTAGGATGTTCCATTTGAGACATGGGGAAGCAGGTCGCGGCGGAGTCGTTGGTACGTCAGTAGCCAAATCACCGTCGCTGTTCCTCTTCAGGTAATGGCAGCACGGTCAAGCCGCGCGTAGTCGTGGTCACCGGTGAATCGGTTGGTTTATCCGATATCCTCCGGGGGAGACTGCGGTTGGACTCCAGGTACAGGTTCCTGGTTGAGAGCCTGTAGGTCCGGGTTCAAACGGAGAATCCGTCCAGGCTAAAATCGTAGTCGGGTGTCGCGGTTTGCGGTCACTATTACCGACTTCTGTGGTCAGTAAAGGCTACGATAAACCATCCCGTCTGTAATTTCCATATGCTTCCGTCAGGTCGACGTCGGTTGGTCGAATGGTGACTTCTGAGGTCGGCTACCGTTGACAAATCGACTTCTGTGGTCGATTCTAGGTAGCGGGTCGTAGTTGACACTGTCCGTTCCGTTGCAGTCCAATTGATTCCGTGTTATTTAGGGACTTGTTATCCTATCGGCCGTCCGTTTCTCGGAGTTAACCGTGGGTGCCTTGGCAAGCATGGTCCGTGGTTGCCTCCAACCTCCGCCGATGTCACCGATCTTATGGTGCCTGAGGAGCTGGAATGCGATCTTCGGTGTCGCAAACTTCGGTCCACAGGTCGCCAGGGCCTTCAAGGCCGCAAAGGTGTACATCCATCCCGGATCGTATTCCGAGACGCGTGGAGGTAGAGTATGAGCACGTTTAATGGCCACCGTCGGGTGTTTGACGTTTACCTTCGGTAGGCTAGGAATCTGTAACGGTAGGACTTCCTGGGTATCCTCATTCCATTCCTGGAGGAGTTGATTCGGGTCGGAATCTGGTGTTAACCGTACTTGTTGACGGTAATTCTGGGGAACGTAGACGTCACCACTATCTTCCTCCATCGGCCCGTCAGCTTCGTTGCCGTTGTTGGCCGGTGGTTCGTTCTGATTGTCAGAAATCTCCGGTTCACCCTGCTGTTGTGGTGCCGAAGCTGGTGGAGGTTGGTCGTCGTCATCATTATCGTCATCCTCCGACCCTTCTGGTGTTTGATAGGTGTCGTCATCGTCCTCATCTTCTTCTTCTTCATCTTCGTCTTCTTCCTCAGAGGGCGTTTTCTCCTTGGTCTTCACCGACTTCTTCGTTGATTTCAGCGGTTTAGGTTGACTCTTCCGTAGAGTCTTACCTTCCGGAGCCGGTGAAGTTTCCATAGGTGAGGTCGGTGGAAGAGATTGCGTGTCTTTCACCGCAAAACGTCCAGTTGTAGTCCGACCTGGCTTAGTTGCACTTGCCCTTGCTGGTGCCGAGGCGGTGTTGACATATGTTACCGGTTCGAACGGTGCCCGAGGTCGGTTGGTTGGTAGTCGTTTCTGTGACGACATACCTGACGCCCGTGCAATGTTCAACATGTCCGCCGCCTCGCCGGATGGTTGTTCCTCCGACTCACTGTACTCCTCGACGATCATTTCGGTACCTTCGGGAGAGGACTGTAGGTTGATAAAGGACATCCGGAGTTTGAAATCGCGTCGTTGCTGCTCCGGTATGAACCGAGGTACTGTGTACCGAAGTGGTAAATCGCGTTCCGCGTTGGTCGTTTGGAGGGAAAACTCTGCCACCATCGTTGCGATGACAGGTCTTAGAAGGTCCATTATGACGTCAATATTGCCCTGGCTGTTCTCGTACATAACGTTGTATATACGGGCGATATGTAGTAAGGAGGATCCGCGGGGGTTTCTTGCGTATCCGATGCATCTGACGATTCTCGTCGGCGGGTCGTCCAGTGCTCTGGCAGCGGCACTTTTGAGCTTTTGAATGATGTCCGGTGCGATTAGCTCGGCGGTCCGTCCCCATTGTCGGTGGACCGCTACGGCTAATCCGAAGTCCAAGGCCCATGCCACTATAGCCATCATAAGTTTCTGTGTGAGCCAGGGTGAGGTCCGACCTACGATCCTTAAGTTGGTCGAGAGGTCGCGCACCAATGACTGGTACACATCTCTGCCTTCGTTTCGGGCGTTCCTAACGCTTCGGACTATTTCGACGTGAAGTCGAACCGTATGAAATCCGACTGGTCGGTCACCAGGTTGAGCGTCGGGTAGCCGCTGACGTACGTCATCAGGGGCTGGCCATTCAGAAGCGTCGGTGTCTTCTTCGTGACTCCATTCTTCATTTCGATCGCCTTTAAATCCTTCGTATGGATCGGCTTCTCCATGGTCGGAGATCTCATCGTCGGGTTCCGAGGGTTTCTCTGATTCATCGTCCGAGTCTTTCTTGGACGTAGAAGGTTTCGGTTGCTTGGGTGGTGGCTTAGGCGTCGGCTTAGACCTTTCGTGTGGTCTTTCGGCCTCCGTTTTGGTCGCCGCAGTACCTGCTCTGGCGATCAGTTCTCGCATCCGCTGTTTGGCTGCGTCGTAGTCAAATTCCTCCTTGGCGTTCCCTTTTTGTCCGGCTTCTGTGGGCCAGCGTCTGAGGTATCAAGGTCGTCGGAGGACTTATGCCGTTTGGCCGGGTTAGGTTTCGGCGTCTTAATTGAAAGGTCCGACCTCGGTTTAGTCGGTTCCTTCGGAGGTTGTTTGGTCACCTCCTTTTCAGCTTCCTTTCTGGCTTCCTTCTTAGCCTTCTTCTTTTCCCTCCGTGACAACTTAGCCGAGTTAGCCGAGTTGATCACCTTTGAATCCAGTAATTCGTCCTGGATCTGCACGGAAGGTTCTCTTGCCGGTTGAGGGTTCTTCACTTTAACGACCAGTTGTCGTGTCGTCTTAGAGGTTGACTGGGGATCCGGTGTGAAGAGTTTTTGCCGAGTCGTAACAGCCTGTTGTTGTGCCGCAGGTCGGGCCTTCTCCGCACGGAATCGTTCTCCCATTCTCTTCATGACCTCAGCCATCCTTTGCGTAAGTCGTTCGTGTTCCTTACGGACCGCGTCGGTGTTTCCAACGAGGCTAGCACGGCGTGACTTGAGTGAGTTCCAGAGTTCTTTGTCCTCTGGAAACGCTGTGTCCACACTCGCGTCCTGTTCCGACCTAGTCAGGTCCTGAACGTGCTTTAAGGCTGGGTCGTCATGGTATTCTCGCGAGAAGTCATCAGCCGGTTGTTGCTTCTTCTTACTTCTCTTACCCGGAGCTGTTGCCGGTTCATCTGTTCGAGATTCATCTATGACCAACTTGGCTGGTTCCGAGGTCGATTCGTTCTGTGATTCAGGTCCGACCTCCTTTGGAGACGTCGTGTCCATCTCCTCCGGGGTTTGCTTTGGTTTGGTTGGAGTATTCCGGGGCGTGAACCTACGTGGTTGTTCCTTCGGAGGTTGGCTCGGCATAGTTGCCGGTTGAGACGCTGCCCGGTTCGGTGAAATTTGTTTCACCGGGGATCTACTCCTTCTCGGCGTTGATTCTGCCGGTCGGGATCCATGTGACGACCTGGAGCTTGTCTGTGCATCCATGAGCAGGGTCTCTTGCCAGGTTAAGTCGTCGTCGTAGGTCGGGTCATCTTCGATCTGAGCACCCTTTCTGTAGTTGTGGTCAGATTCGTCGCTACTGTCGGACATGATGCATCGAATCTTCTCGGTAACCTGTTGACCGGGTTGAGGAGGCATCTCCAACGTGTAGGCTGCAGGGTTAATGCGAGGGTGTCGGAGTAGTTGGGCTGGCTTAATAATGGCCGCATCCAGCGGAAGCTGTCGTAGTGCCTGTCTTCCGCACCTCACAAACATCAATCGGCGTAGAGCCTTATCCCTGTCCTGGATTAACGCGTATATCCGCTGGCCAAGTGCTTGTTGCTCGTCAGTGGATAGCTTTCCTAGCCTCAATCCCTCTGTTAGGTGGGCTTCGTTGAGAATCCGTTCCAGGTCATAGTTCTTGGCCTGTTGGACTAACTTCTTATGGACTCCGGAGGTGAACACTGACTTCGTTGCCGAGGTCGGTTTCTGTGACTGACCCGGCTGAGCTTCACCCGTTGGAGTCTTTTTCAAAATTTCCAACAGTTGTTCTTTTGTTCGGACTGGTGGGGGTGAGAATAGACGTCTCCTCGGACCTTTATCATCTGCTATGGGCTCTTTATGTGAGAGTCCCGGCAGGGTTGTTGGTCGAGTGAGTCGGGCAGCTGGCTTTGGTTGGCCGTCCTGCGGTGTTGTTGGTGTTTCGGAAGTATCCATATCCACCTGTTCGAATGCACCGACCTCGAGTTCGTTCCCGAGTGGCGGTACTTCATCCATTGGTTCATCTTGTTGAACCTCCAATGGTTTGACAGGTTGGACCGGTGGCTTAAGTGTCGCCTTAATCTTCTTCGCGGGAGTTTTCAGCTTGCGTTCCGCTTCCTGTTGTTTGCGTTTGTAGAAGTCTTCCGCGAAGCTGTCAATTTTGACTTTGAGAATCCGTAACCGATCCTGATTCTTGACGGTCCGTTGCGTCTCAGGTCGGAGAATGAATCGGACCTCCTTGGTATTGTTCTCCAAGTGGCCTAGGTTGATGTCAATCTGGCAGTACTGCGGAGTCTGCGGGTCGGTTGAGTCCCGTAATTGGTAAAGTTCACCAATCAATCTGTCCGCGGTCTGCAGAGTCAACTGGATTTCGTCATCCGGTATGGATTGTGGAACCGCGAAAGGGTCCGTCGGGTTACGTGTCGACTGGATTTGTGTGATCCGAGCTCGACGATCCGTTGCTGCAGTCCGCAGCGATGCTTCAGAGGTTTCCTTTCGTTGTTGGTCACGGTCCCGTTCTTCAATGTAATCTCGGACTCGCGTCTCCAACCAGGAAGAGGTCCTTATTATATGGCCTCTTATGCCGGGAGTCTTCGGCGCGTCTGGGTGGTGGAGTTGGCGGAGGAACTTTACGTTAGTGCCCCAGGCCAGGATGTCACGGTCCAAGTCTTGTGCTAACCGGCTGTTGGAATCACAAAAGATTCGACGGGCTCTCATTTCTGTGATGAGTTCCATCGTCTGATTCACCAGGTTAACCAAGTGAGGTGGTGCGCTTGTTGGCATCGTTCCTGGGTCCGGTATTGCTGACATTATTCTAGCTTCAGTAACCGGGGACATAGGTCGGTCGCTAATGTCCGCTGGCTTAGGCTGAACCGTTCCTACTGTTGAGGTCGGTGGAGCCGGTCCTGGTGTAGAGGTCGGCTGAGTCGAGCTAGTCGAGGTCGGTGCTGACTGCTGACTTTGAAGCGCGGCGATTTCCGCCGTTAGTTCGCGGACTCGTTGTTGCGAGGACGTCAGTCGGTCTTCAGCGGCCTTCTTGTCGGCTGCTTGGGCTGGATCTTTGTCATCCATGCCGGCGAGTCGCACTGTCATGTTGACAACGATTTCTTCCGCGTAACTTAGGGCGCTTCTTAACGTAGCCAAGTCCTGTACTGGTGGCTTCGGCTGAGCCGGTCCTCCTGTTGAGGTCGGCTGCTGCTTTGCTGCTATCCGAGTCATCATTCTACGGTGACCGTCGATTTTGTTTTGGAGGTCAGTGACGCGTATCTGCGAGAATCTAAGTTGATCCTGCAGTGCTCTCTTCACGTTAGCCATTGTTGGGTCGTGGCCTTCCATCTTGTTGATCTGGGCCTGGAGGTTGGCAGCTATTTGTTCTGCCCGGGCGAAGTCCGTCTTCAACCTCTTCATTTCCTCCCGGTCAAGTTCGCCTTGTGTTTTAAAGCGTGGATTCGCCTCCAACATTTTCCACAAGTCGTCAACTCGCCTGGAGCAGATGGTGTGCTGTTGTTCCAGCGCTACCTTCAGGCGTTCTTCTGACTTGTCTGCTGAGTTGAGGTCACGAAGCTGTTTAGCCAGGTTCTCCAGCACGTCTACAGCTTCTCTGTACTGATTTTCGACCTCATCCAGGTCGACCTCTTGTTGGTCTCTGGCGTTTTCGGCAAATTCGAGTCCGTCGGCTGGTGCCGGTGATATAGCTGGAGAGGGTTCCGCTTCATGTGGCGTTGCCTCTCTGGCTGGTGCTTGTGTTGGCACCGGCTGATACCGTTTAACATGGTCAATTATTGACCGAAGGGCTTCCTCCAACCGTTCTCTGGGTTGGCCACATGTTGGAACGCCCCATTCGCTAAGTGTTTCGGCGAAATCCAGCTCGATCCGCAGGTGTCGATCCGTTCGTTCGAGGTCGGTCACTTTCGTTGGTGACATCGGTCGATTCAGCTGGTAATTGTAAATTTCAGCCAAGTCCCGTCCGGCATGGTTGATTGTTTCAACGTGCTTTAGGACGTCGGGTATCGGTGTCGTCCGTACCAACGTCATTACTGCTGTTGTGGTCGGTGCTGGCCGTTGAGGAGGTAATGGTGTGGCAATCCGAGTGCACGACGATTCTGAATCGAGGATTTCTACAATCCTTTCAACTACCGACCTGAGTTGTCGGCTTTCAGTGTCGTTCGGATCGACCTTATCGAAGAGGTCCTGGGCTTGCTTTAAGTAAGCAGCCAGGGTGTCGATCTTCTGACGTGCCGTTCTAATGGCATCTGGGTCCGTGGGCGTCAGGTGTACATATGCCCGTTGAAGGTCGTCGAGCCGGTCCCATCCATCCGAAATGTGGGTGGATATCCGGGTTTGGCGGTCTTCCTGTACTTTGTTGTGCAGGGCCGTCTTCGGCGACGTCACTGGACTTGCTGACTGTGTGGAGAAGTCCGGGGATACCACATAATTCCTGTTCGGTAGGGGTATCTGGGATGGCGGGTTCTTTTCAAAGAGATTTTGTCTCTCGATCCACTCGACCGCCATCCGAAGCTGGTGTTTCTCCTGCACCGTTGCGGTTGACGGGTCTTTCTTAACCAGGCCCTCTGCGAGCTTTATGTAAGCTCGGAGGTCGGCAATTTTGGTCAAGGCCCTTGGTTCGGTGCCCAGCAAGACGCGTTCGTAAATTGTCCGAAGTGTGTCTTTGCCTTCAAGGATGGCTTTCCAAGCTGCTTCTGTCCGCTTGGATTCCTCCGTCTGGAGTGCCATTGCTTGATACTTCCCGTCCCATTTTTGGGGAACTTTTTGTTCCGCCATTAAAGGTTCGTTCTGGATCAGGGCTTTTAGTCGCTCCAGGATGTTAATGAGCCGTTGAGCTTCGTCGTCCGTTGTTGGTCGACCTCGGCTGCTAAGGCGTTCTGCCGAGTAGATGGCTCTATCCAGGTCAGCAAGTCGTTGTGCGTTGCCGATTACCTCGCCTAAGTCCATAATGTGTTCGTCCATGGTCCATACCTGGCGAAGTCGTCTGGCCTCGTGCAGCGTGGAAGCGATGGCCACGGGGTCGGGTATCCGTAGTTGTTCGGATCGCCCTTCTGACGCTTCTAAGTTTTGGGAATACTGGGGGTACTGGTCCATTAACTGCCGAAGGTGAGCTATCTTTTGGTGGAAGGTCGCTAAGGGCAGTTGTTCCTTGGGGATGCCGTTCTTGATCGCGTGTTGGATCTGGGCATTGGTTTTCTTAATATCTTGGGAGTCCCTTCCCAGTCGGGTTGACTCGTGCAGTTCGAGTCTCCGATCTTGTCCGACCGCCTCCATGCGGGTCATCATTATGTCTGATACCCGCTGGAGGTACTGTAGTTCCTGTATAATCGGATCTACTACCGCCTCCTGTTGGGCCGGTGGGTTCGGTGCTGGTTGAGGTTGCACGTTCGGCATATTGGGCACCGTAGCTGGCGAGGTCGGACTCGGCTGAACCGGTTGTATCTGCTGAGTCGGGGGGACAATGGCGAGTTCCGGGGGCGGTGTTCCCTCTTTCTCGATTTGTTCATCCATGTCCCTCATATAATGGTCCCAACCAATTAGTTGGTCCATGACCTCTTTCCATGCGGCATGGTTGTCAGGTTGTTCAGTAGACAGCTTATGTAGCGTCTGTCTGAGTTCAACCGTTTCGTTCCACGCGTCTTCTCGTTGTTGTCGGAGTTCGTCCAACTTCGATCGTTTCAGCTCAGCATCCCGCCGCTTTCTGCGTTCCATGGCCTCCGCGAAGGATGTCCGACTACCAGGCTGTGTGGTAGACGAGGTCGGTTCCTGTGGTGGAGGCATCGACGTAACGACTTGCGTGGTCGTTGTCGATGACGGTTGAGCTGTGGAGGCGGACGTCGGTTGGGCCGCTCGTTGGTTCCGAATCGCGAATATATTCGTGTTGTCGTTAATGAAGGTCTGGAGTCCGGAAATTCGATCCAGGATTTCCACCCTTCTGTCCAGGTAACCAGGAGTTGTCGGTGTAATTGTCGACAGCTGGTGCGTCAAGTCACGCGCCTGGTCACGAGCAATTTGGTCGAGTTTCCGTAACTCTCCCGTTGGTATCGCCCTACTTTGCGTAGAGGTCGGTATGGGAAGTTCAGTCGGTGGTGTGGAGGAGGTCGCGGCGGTACGACTTGTGGTCGTTGCCAGTACAGTCCCATGTGGGGCCTGTCCTCCGTACTGATTCAAGTGCTGGTTAAGCGACTGAATCAAGTACTGTGCCAGATGTGGATCCCCACGGAATCGGTTGTCCCGGGAGTCCAATACGAGTTGGTGAGACTGGTCCCGTCATTGGTAGAGGTGGAACCACTCCCGCGATACTGAATGTTCCAAGTCGAGGAGGTGATAGGGTATTGTTTGGCCCTATCGCGCTGAACGTTCCGAATCGCGTTGGTGACGTCGGAGTTATCGTTCCCATTCCTCCCGACACTGGCACGTATCGAGTTACAGGTCCAGCCCATGTCGGCTGGCTCGACGCCAAAGTAGGCGTTGTGAAAATCGGCGGTGGTACGTTCACCATTCCCGGCACTAACGTCGGCCCTGGGAAGGTCGGACCAACCATTGTTGTTGGTACCGTCCAACGGTAAGGTTGCGCTTGACCGAGTGGTCTGCAGTTACCGTGACAGATTGGTTCCCATTCGCGCCATAGTTGACGAGAAGTCCGCCAGTCGTAAATCCGGTGTTCGGTGGCAGATGCTGCGGTGGTACTGGTCGATATTGTGGGCTTCGTTCTGGCCTGACCGTTAAACCTGCTAAGACATTAGCTGTATCGTTAGCATGCGGGTTATGTACCTGCGGCAGCGGTGTGTTCGTTGCCGACCGCGAATTATCCGATCGCGAGTCGAGCGATGGTGAGACAGGTATGGTTGCGATCGGTTCGATTCGACGCTACCACTGCGTCCGCTGTTGGATCCGCTAGAAGGTGGGTCGTTGCGTTGTCGGCCCGACATTGTCTGCTGTTAAGGAGAGGAATACGGCGCGTTAGAATTCTACCAACTCCCGTAAAATTCAACTGAAGATGTTCCGGTCAACTGAAGAGGTTCCATTTCGACACCAAAGGTTCGGCTATACCTAACTACTGGTATTAAGCTACCTATGACTATAACTTATTCTAAGTTACGCCTAT
>NW_026570498.1:0-72115 GCF_019649055.1 Paramacrobiotus metropolitanus | reverse complement strand
TACTGCGTCGCTGTACGATAGAATATCCACTCGTCCTCCACCACAAGCATAAGCAACAGGAGATGCTGGAACTGCAAGCAGGTACAGTATACCGTAAATTTCGATATTAACGCCTGGGCCTTAATTTTCAAGAGCTTCGGGAGGGCGTAAAACCGCAGGGCATTAATTTCAGTGGAGCGTTAATCTCGGATTTACGGTAAGCCTTTCAAAATAACTAGTTACTCTGCGGGCACTCTAGCAGTATGAACTATGAAGTCTTAATAAGCGTACACACCCTTGGCATCCCAAACATTAAGTCGCTCGCCTAAGCATCCATCTAGTACGGTTCTGTTGGGCCAACGTATTCCGAACACAAATTCCTTTGACTGAATCTAGATAGAAAAATAAACTGGTGAAGTTTTTTGTACGTGCTAGTTAATGCAAAACCACTTCGGTAACCCATTTATCCGATAATTTTAAAGAAAAATAATTAGGAAGATGCATTCTGCTGTGGTTCTGGATGACTGCAGCGACAGTACAGTAAACGCATGCAGAAAACAACGCCGCGCCTGCCTATACAGATGAACCGGCGGCTGACTTAAAAAAAAAAAACCGACTGCAGTATTTTGTAGGCCAAATATTTTTAACTTTTCGTATCTCTCAGAAAATAGGCTTTAAAAAAAAGCATTCCATCTGCTCTAATCTACTCACTGGATACCGAATCAATGGTTCAAAATCAAACGAAAAATTGGCAGTCGTGATTTCTACAAAGCTGCAATTATACAATTTTGCTTGCGCACTTATAAATTTAGCTAACTTTGACCATTGGGCCATTTTTTCAAAAGAAGTTGTGGAGATATCTGGTTGGGATTATATAATTTGCTGCGCAATCTTGTAAATTTAGCCATTGGGCCGCTTTTCAAAAGAAGTTGTGGAGATATCGTTCACAGATGAAGTTGTTTTGCAAAATTTATTTCTAAATGTTGCTGAATCAAACGACGCCAATCGAAGAATATTGTAAAGATTTTGTGCAGTAATAAGCATAGTTGCAGTGCAGGACTGTTAAACTACGGAACGTTTTCCGAACCGTAAGTTTTCCCCAACCAGATACGTGCTGTTTTAGGAATAGGCAACGTCAATCGAACATGGAGTAGTGCGAGTGTTAGGAAAATCAGCTGTCCGTACATCGGTCACTGGCCCCAAATGCACTTCTGCAGAATAGCCATTGTTGGAATAGCCACGCAGAATAGCCACGGCATACGGTGACCGTTTATACCGCATTCGCCCGATGAAGTTGCACCGCTGTCAAATCTGACTGTTAATTTACTGTACCCTACAAAAAATCGTGTACGTTACATCGAAACGATGCTACCGGCACTTTGCTCAATGTGCGGTTCTGGCTTTCCAAATGTCTTGGAATTGGTTTTCGGCTGGCGCGCTAGTCGCGCAGATGTGATTGTGTTTGTGTGTCACTAAGGCCATACTGTATATGGACGCTTCCGAGTTTTATCGCAAGGATACCTATACTTCACGGGTCGCTGTGTGTACGCCGAGGAATCGTTCTACTGGGAGAAAATGGAAAGGCTGAGACAGCCTGCTACCGTGTCTCCCTAAGCCACGCCCAACCCGAACCGGAGCGCATCGCGGACCTGAACGTGGCGTGTTACCAACGTTTGGTCGGCATTGTAGCGGCCATAAAAGTGTCCCACCTGACAAAATTAAAGTCGAATGCGGAAATGCTAATTTTGAAGTTATTCAAAAACTTTGTAGAATCAATACTGCCACTATCGGTAACATACGCCACCCGTTTACTGCCCAGTGCCCTAAAAGCAGATCGGCTGATTTTGCGCCATTCGAGTTCCAGTCGGGCAATTTTCAAGTTAAAATGATTCCTCACTTATTCTTCCTTCTTTAGCAGACGGAAGACAGGAAAACACTTTTGCGAGAAAAATCAAAAAGGAAAGAAACGGGAATTTTCAAAAATTTGCAAGATGAAAACTGCACTGCGCTGCCACACCGGGCGGTTGTGATTGCTTCAAGCCGAAGTCTTTGAATTTTCGTCGTTTATAATGTTCAGCTTGGAAATTTTGAAACATAAATGACACTAGACAGAAAATTTATTTTAATAGGAATACAGGCCAAACTTGACGTGAAAGCTCACGAGCGTTACGTGTTACATTCGTTAAACGGCTTTACTTGCCGAATCGGCAGTCAAAGTAGTTGCTCAAAATACGTCACCTTCGCTAAGCTCCAGTCGATAAAATAAACATTCTAAAGAAATATTCATGCCGTAATTCTGTTCTCACACATCTCGTTAGCTACAAATGCAGCCTTATACAGAGTAGGAGAACGTCTTCAACCACTTGCTCATCCCACGTGCCTAGTGTACAGAGATACCTTGATTGGTTGGCCAGAGGAATCAATCGAATAGATATACTGTGCCAATAGGAAACCGTGCTGGATAGTGTAGTGATCTGAGAATATACGGCTGATCATCTTTCAGTTGAATACGTTCGAAATCCTGTCTGGAATAGTATGACTTATAACAAGATACGGTGACACGGTAACGACATTGAATATCACTGTGTGCGTGAGTAATAAGACCACAAAACGCTGTGGCATTGCCGCACCCAGGGTTAGAGACAAGCAGAATTGTGCGGAGTGTTACGAGTCAAAGGTACTGTACTTACCGTTTCATTTGCACTCTTCCATAAAAAAAGCATGGTTGCTATGAGAAGAGACCTCGCGGAAGTACATATTATGCTTGATGGTTTCACAGTTCTACACGCGTGACTTCCGTATTGGCTGCAGGTAAATGTGGTGTCCATTCCATATACACCTCGTTCGCGCCAAGTTGGCGGTGTCTATTTAAAAATTCCCACGAACCACTAGTCTATAAATTTACTTTTATGTTTTCAATGAATCTATCCAACACCATTTGCAACTGAGGTTCCAAGGATTTGTGCTTGTTTAGAATTACAGGAATTTTACCACTAGAGGAGACCACTTCAAAAATGCGCTGCAGTCCAGCTATTCCGGTTTCCTCCCTCCGACATAAAATTCGTTTTAATTTTCCGTTTATGACGCAGCCCACGAACGCTGAGACTATTGACTTGGCCATACAATGGCCCTTTGGGGTGCACCGAACACCATTAACTTGATGTCACTCCTGGGTCAGGGCACCGGTACAACGGTGGGCGTGGCCAAACTGTAGGACGACCTCCTTCGCGAGGTCACCATACAGCCGTGGGAAGTCCTCCTTGACCTCGCACCACAAAATCAAATTCACAAGGTGTTGGGCGATAATTTTTTCACTACACTCCTCACCATAGGCGCGCGACCCTCCATTGAAACAGTTCTCAGTTGACACCATCCCTTTTTTCCACTAGCGCTTTGTTTAGGCGAAAAAACGATTTCGCTCCCCTAGGCGTTTTGCAGGTCTGGTCTAGCCGTTGACTTTTAGTTCTTATTTACGAAGCACTTTCGTGGGGTCCCCAAACTGACCTTAATTTCAAGCGCCTAAAGTCTTTCCTGAATTTCTGGCTGAATTAAATTGTGTTTCAGCACTGCCATGACTTGTTCCATCGGTGCCTTCGCGTAGGAAGGTGTTTCTCGCGACACTGCTACCGAAAATCGATAACGTTTTTGCTCAACAAATGCGCAGAAGAAAACTGCACTAAAAATTTTAAGAAGATAAGCAAAGCATGCGCCTCACGATTCGGCAGAAAATTAAAATGACGCACCGCCAACTTGGCGTGAACGAGGTGTTACTCAGGTGTATATATCTTCCAATATTTAAAAAAAATGATAATCACCATTACTTGATGAAAGATCAAATGTACCTCAGTTCGGTATACTTGGATAGTAAATGTTGAGGTAAGAAAAGCCATACTTTACTCCTAAATTTAAGAAAGAGGGAGAATGTCGCCGTTAAGCTTCTTTATTAAGAAAAAGATCGATACTACGCGGCCTCCCACAGTCTGGAGATCTCTATTGCCAAAATCAAGACTTTTGTTTTTGATACGTCCGATCAGAATCGTGCGGGCACGATGCCGGGAACGATCCAACCAAGTTTCAAGGTTACCTTCAAATTACATCTGTCTGGAATACATACTGTAGCGTGCATCATTAAATACGCAAATTAAACGGAATAAATTGAACTTACTTTTGTACAACCCCAACCACAGAATTAAGCAATTACAAGTTAATCTATCGATTTTCGGAAACAGTAATCACCTTTCTGAAACAGTGAACAACTTTCTTTCCGAAACAGTAACAACCTATCAACTTTCTGAAACAGTGAACGTTAGGTCACTGTTTCAGATTTTGTTAAAGCTTGGCGAATTGTCATTCTCTGTAATAAACCTAAGCAATTACACAGCATGACAAGTGAATCAACCGCACTCTTACATTCCCACGTGCGCACGAGTGGTCACGCTATCACTCTTATCTTATGAACCAGGTAACCCACGCATAACCACCACAGAACCAGAAACGTACCAAATGCGCTTTCACTTGTTTTCATTGATACCAAGACATTACCACTTTACCCCATGAAGGTGAACCTACTATAGAGAATTACGTAGAACAAACATTGCATCAAAACCAAGTACGGTACATATGTATTCAGCCGGTAGCGGCAGCTTCCACGCTTACTTTTGTTCATGAGAGGTGCCAGATCGGATTTGCTGAAGTAGCACAACGCTGGACGTGCATTTGAGAAAAGTAAAAAACACTTTCTCTCAAGAAGAAACTTGTTTCTAGAGATTGCTGCGCTGCATGGAAGTGTTTTACTGCATTCTTGACAGTTCGATCCCATACCCTTTCATTGCGGCTCCTTTCTCTGAATTTTGTACTTATTTTTTAGAAATCTAAAAAACTGGTTTTTTGTCTTGGCTGTTTCGATATTACTGAACGAAGATTATTGGTACTGTGGTGCCAAATGGCAATGCACACGAACGATCGAGTTAACCGACAATTATTGTAATGTTCGGGCATCAACCGAATCACGGAATTTAATATATTTTAGGGTGGACTCGCAGCATTTTTGGCTATTCTAACAACCTCTCGCCATCTTTTCGCTATTCCCACTGCCTTTTGGAACTAGGCTTTAGTTAAATTTTCTGTTTGCGCTCCACAAGTCCCGAAGCCATGCCACCAGAGCAGTGACCACATTTCTCCATATCTGTACCATTTATTATTCATACACTGTAGGTCATCGTTTTTTCAGCAGACATATACAGATAGTGTAATACCGTACATAGTGCCAGTTTTGCTCGAAAGTTTTGTGCTTGCCACTTGATATACAGTGCATAATACTGGCTGCAGCAATACCGGCATCTGAAGGTGATCAACTCTTGCATCATATCACTTTTATTTTGTTTCCGGAGTCCCTGAAAAATTTCCGTGCACTCAAAGTGTACGCAAGAAATTGAGAACATAAAACAGAGTGCCGTAGGGCAGGGTCACGATAGTACATATTTTATAGCAACTAAATTCCGCCCGCTTAGACTGAGAAAGCCTATCCGACAAAATTTCCGACTTCCAGCCGCACTCGAAAACGCCCGACTAAAGGCTCCAATCTGGCACGAGCGCCAAGGCACTAATCTGGCACGAATCTGGCTTCATGAACATATCGGCATAACTGGGTGCTGCAAACCACGTTCAGTATCATGCTTCTACAAAAAGGGCTTGCTTCCACCAAAAGCAGTAACCTAACAGGAACGTTTCGGGAAAACATCCGGCTGAGAAGCATTCGACAAAAGGCCCGAAAACACATGGCAGCGAAAACTTCTGCCTCGAAAACATACCGAATGGAAATCCCGTAGCTAAAAAGTGCCAGTAAAAAGCGGACCGAGCCGAAACTATCTGACTCGGAACTTCGAATGCACACCCGCTTAGCTCGTAAGCACTTTAGCGCCTACACTGAAAACTGGCTGGCTTAAAAGGCCCTGTCCGACAAAGTGTTGCACTCATGAGGGTCAAACGACACAAATTCCTGTAAGTAAAGGCCCGTGATAGCTTGGATGCACCGGTTGAGCAGCTTCCGTATGCTTATCGGAACACAAGCGGACACCCTTGGGCGCTTGCGGAATAACCCGTCGCGTTATACTTTCTAGCCACCATGACACGTAGTGCCGAGCCACTTGTACGGTTCGCACTCTCCAGTGTAGGGGCGGTTTGGATTCTAGCCGGCATTTCAGGGAGAGACAGTCGGTGCCGTTCGGAGTACGTGGTATGTTGATGGGCTGCTTCAGACAGGAAGACAAATTGGTAGTTGGTTTAGCGCGTCACGGTGTCTACCGGCAATCAGGAGGTCATTGACGGGTAGGTCCGGCTCGGACTTTTCCTTCTGGCCCTCTATTATACAATCTGGTCGCATAAGTTACTTTACAATGTTAGCCGGTGCAGGGAAAGTGGCATCGCCGGGCTTACCTTTCTCCGATGGAAACCGTCAAACTCGGTGACGCTAATATTCACGCCGACATGGTTCCCATGGGGTCCTATCCATTGGATTGTTTGGACGGGTGCCGGAAGGCGGGTTGCAGTAACCTATGCAGCTAGACTTGGGTTGTGTGACGGGTCCAGCAACTTACCAACGTGGGGGTGAAATGGCAAAAGAGGACCAAGGACATTATCACAATACGACTAGGCAGGGTATTCGGACATGTTCGGCGGAGGAACATGTCCGATTAGAGGCGACAGAGGCAAACTCTGCGAAGCAAATTTTTATTACCAGTATTTGTACACACTTTAACTTCGAATTTCGACCGCTAGTGTTCGACCAGACACAGCGCGACCTACCCTGTTCACCACGCCAACCATATGCACGGTTTCTCTTGAATACTCGTGGCGTTGCCATCGGTCACCGTTGGTATCCGGCGGAGGGTGGGTGTGTAGATAACATCTTCGATAATTGCTCCGTAATTTGCTTTATTATTTGCAAACCACGAAAAGCAATTATTTAAATTTTCATATACCAGACACGATTTACGCAAACGCACTTTACAAAGAGCGAACTTAATTGTTGACTTCAATACGAGCTTACCGTAGCATGCCGAATCGACTTGTACAGATAGACTAGTTAAACGCGCTGCAGGCGTGGCGTTATCCCGGCACGTTCTGCAGTGCAACAGCTTAATTGAGGTTGTCGTAATGCAAGATTTACTTAATGCATCTGCAATCATTTGTGTAATAAGCCCTGTAAAACATTCTGTTTACAGGTTTCTCTGTTAAAATTTTGATAACGTAGCGACATGCCATCTCTATCCAGTTTGCAAGCAAGCTGTTCTCTTACCTTCTTTAATATTTTTTTGTTGTTTTTATAAATTTGTTTAGACTATTTGAATTTCTTTCGGTTTTTATATGTCGTAAAGTGAGTTGCTATAATTCTTACTTACAAATAAGTTACAATGGTGCTCCCGTGTCCGCCTAGAAATACAAAAGTCTATCAGTACAAAACACACACCAGGAAGCCATACATGTTGTACTTACAAGACAAAACGGCGCCTGTGTAGGTCCACCAGCACAGAAACCCGTCAGTGACGGTCCACGCAGATAGCGCGGGTGATCTTTTGAGCAATATCCGTATGTGTGTCGGTGCAGGTCCGAATATCCTAAGGGGGCCGCTGGTACACCCACAGGCCGCAACTGTAGGCTCCTCCCCTGTTAACAGCTAGCTCCAAGGCACCTTGTAGCGTCCGTACATCGTACACTCTCCAAGATAGGCGCGGTTATCGTAGGAATTGCTGTCCGAGAGCGGCTTATCCTGACGCCGATCGGAGAAACACACTGGACAGGCGCGCTCCATGTTGATAGGTTGCTCCAGTTCCAGGAGGACGAAAAGACGGTTCGGGTAGCGGTTGGTGGCGCGGAGGTGATCGTCCTGGAAGAACATCCGCTTGGCCAGAATATACTGGGCCTCTATTTCTGCTGAGCCGGAGGTGGCGCGAACCGCGATGTTGGCCATAGCTTTGCGGGTTTTGGGATCGCGTCTGTATGAAATAATCAGTTCAAGTGTTCAACTACATAAGTAGTGGTTTTCTTAGGTCTTTCCTTCCTTAATTTGCCTAGGGTTTCTTAGATTCTTAGGGTTTTAAGAGAATCTTAGATTTTCTCAGGTCTTCTTATACTTCTTAGGTTTTATAGCCCTCGTCGACGCCGAGCTGCCGACGTCGGTCGACGAAATTTTAATCAACATAGTGCCGATAAGCTCAACCACAAGATGCCTAAAATTGTAGCCGAAAGGTCGCGGCAAAATATAACTTTAGATCAGAACTAGTCATCGGTTAAAAGTTTTTAACTGCAGCCACTGACAATCGTCAAGACAGCGGTGTCGTTGATAATCACGCATCGGTTATTTATTTTTCGAACCCTATCGTAATTAGGAATGATTCGGCCGAATCATTGCTATTACGATAGGGTCTAAAAAAGTCCGGTTTACCCAAAGTATATCGATAAAATCATACCGCTCCCTGCACAAACGGTATGACGAGACTGGAGCTCAGCAGTGTTAATCCGCCTCGTGCTGTATTCGCTTCAAACAAAATTACAAAAGTGGGACTTACAGACCACTGGCGACCGTTAATACAGCGGTGTCGTTGATTATTACGCCGACATGGCTGTTTCCGTTCCTCTTCCAGCGCTGGGCTTCGAAGGGATTACAGGAAGGTGTCACATAGAAGCCGATGTCAACAAGAAAGCAGTCGGGGGTGGCGTATGTCGGGTCCAGTACGACACCGCATCTCGGATACAGCGGCAAGGGTGGATTAGGAACACTGTCGTCACAGGGCGGGGCGGTGGTGTTCGGTGTAGTGGCTGGCGGAGGAACATTGGTGGAGGTGGTAATACGTGTGGTCGTGGTTGGGGTTATGGTTACTGTTGGTGGCGGATTGGACGGCGTTGACGACGGGGATGGTACCGTCTCGGTGGTGGTTGGTGACGGGGGCGTTATGGTCTTAGGTGGCGTTCCAGTGGTAGATGTAGTCGACTGTGTGGTGGTATTGTTAGGTGGCGGGTATGTCCCCGTCCCGGTGGTAGAGGGAACCGGTGGTGTCGGGGTGTAAATGGGTGGCGGATACGTTCCCGTTCCGGTGGTACTTGGAGTTGGCGGTGTCATGGTGTTGTTAGGGGGTGGATATGTCCCCGTTCCGGTGGTAGAGGAACCGGTGGTGTCGGGGTGTAGATGGGTGGCGGATAGGTTCCCGTCCCGGTGGTACTTGGAGTTGGCGGTGTCATGGTGTTGTTAGGGGGTGGATATGTACCCGTTCCGGTGGTAGAGGAACCGGTGGTGTCGTGCTGTAGATGGGTGGATAGGTTCCCGTTCCAGTGGTACTTGAGGCGGCGGTGTCGTGGTTTGCCAGGTGGAGGATATGTCCTCGTTCCGTAGTGGCAACGACGGTGTGGTCGTGTTGCGGGGGGGATAAGTCCCTGCTCTAGTAGTGCTTGAATCGACGGTGTCGAAGATGCCAGGTGGTATGTACCGTCCCGGTGGTGGTAACGACGGTGTGGTGGAGCCTGCAGGTACGGTAATGGGTGGTGGAGTGCTGTTGTGGTAATGTTGGGCGGAGAAGTGGTGGTAGAGGCTGTATTACACGGTGGTGGCGGTGGTGATGGTGGCGTTGTAGTCGTGTTGGTTGAGGTATGGCGTTGTCAGGGTCGTGTTTGGCGTGGAGAGGGTCAGGGCCACTAAGATGTCGTCGACGCACCATATTGGTGGAGTGAATGTCCCAGTGGTCGCTGTTGATCTGTGGTGGTCGATTTACTCGGTGGCGCCGTAGTTGATGGCGTTGGTGTTGTGGAAACAGTGGGCGTTGTGAGCGTGCCTGGAGGGGGTGTTATTGTGACGGTTGTCTCAGTTGTGTCTGTCACCGTGTAAGGCGTTTCGGGTGTAGTTGTTATTTTTGGTGGCGAAGTCGTCGGTGGAGGGGTTGGGTTAGAAACGCAACAACTCTCTGGCGGCTCTGAATACAAACCATTAGCATAAATTATCTGTAATTAGTACTTAGGAGGCCATACTAACCGACTATTTTAGGTAGTTTTGACGTTTAACTTCTACTTCGTGTAATTTTGTGCTAAAGCAAACACTTTACGCGATGCTTAACTTTTTCGAAATTCTGTGGTTTCCACAGTGTACACTGTAAACACACATTAGCGTACCTTCAACAGCATTGAACAAGAAACTGCCGCGGGGAAATATGCTGTCTTTGATAGTCCCTTTGCCAAGATAGCAGCACGATTCCCAGCGAACATCACAGATTTCACATTTTATATGTTCCTTGGTATGGCTCAGTCCAGACCTGACACAATCAGCCAGTTGGGTGTCGTTAACACATGTTCCTTGGCCTCCATCTGTGTATAAAACACAATAGCTTTCATATAACCAAAGGTCATCACATGAACTTTGCTCGATCCGCTGTTTTGCGGAGAGGGTATAATGACGTACCTATAATGATTCTTTCACTAAAGATTCCATTAAAGTACTCATCGCGATACACCCAGCAGTATTTAGGCTCATAAACATCCATAACATTGGAAAAGTCGCCTCTCCCGAAATGCATTCCTGGTAGGTTGAGAGCATGGGCGGAGTGAGAAATCCGATCAGTACAGAGTGCAACCAATGACAGAATCAGTACAGCCGTATTTCGTTGCATAATACAATTTATAACCAAGTACTGTATTTATCCGCAGCAGTAGAAAAATATTGTTATCAAGGTTAGTGTTTCTTGTACAGGAAGGAAGAAAACTGCTTAAAGATGGATGCCAAAGCTTCCTTTACGAATCATTTTTAGTGCAGTTAGACGAATAAGAAGAGTCGGTAGTATGATGTCACGAGATTCCGAAAATCGCACATTTGGAGATATTTCAAGTTGATCCTCTTCACGTCTGAAAACTAAAAGCTATAGTTGCAGAATTACAAAATTTGCTTTGTACGTTCACGCGCATTGCTGTTGCATAGCATCAAAGGTTATAATATAATACCGAGTATTTCAGGCCAAAATGCGTTTTAATTTTTGGCTTTAATAACACGTCTTACTTTTAATAAGCATCACATACAAGTACATACGGGGTACTAAAACAAAATTCATAACAAATTTCATTGACAAAATTTATTTTTGTCTTTCTTGTTCATTTGTACGAGATGCATAAGCGTTGAGCACTTGGTTTATAGTGAACAATATTCAATTTTGTACATGTACATACGAGCACAGGGTACATGTACTGTATTGTACAAAATTCTGTAGTATACACTCATCGTAATTATAAATTATAAAGAATGAAGTCTCGTCTATCAGAATGTGGTACTATCATTTAATTAAAAAGTTTGCTAACGCTAAAAATCATTTTTTGTCATGGGCATCGAGGGGAGAAACGCTGTTCAACAGAGGGAAAACGACTACAAAGCACTGTTTTAGGACATTCCGAGTTATATTGTAACAGTAGCCGATCTGGCTGCTGTTCTAGTGGGTTGGCGTGTTGACCGTACCACGATGTTGTGTGGGCTGTTGGGATGAAAGGTTGGCACGACCGGCAACGGTGTGGTCGGGGACGCTCTTACTGACTTAACGACGTAACAAACGTAACAACGGAAGTTCACGGCATGTTTAATGACAAGAACAGTGCATGACAAGGAGCAAGGTTTAGGCAAGAGTTTAACAAGCGGAACAAGCTGATCAAGCTGATGCAAGCTGTAGCAAGCTAAGGCAAGAATGAATTCTAGAAATTGTGAAGAAGAACAGCTAGCCGATAAAAGGATAGAAATTCATAACGCAATGATGAATCATAACTGGGTGGTCTTATGGTTGTACAACTTCTATCGCTACAATATACCCCGGACTTTCATGGTCAACATCGAAGAAGGTGATTTAGTTTTTGATATGAAGGTATTGTGCGAGCAATCAAAGCAGTTTAAGCAATATTACGGTAGTTTATTATCCAGTTCGCAACGCAGTACACAAATATAGACAACAAAAACACGTAAGGCTACACCGGAAAACTTTTGCAAGTAAATGTCGTGCAGCCGTCCGGGCGACGCTCAGTTGTGTGAGAGGCGCCGCGCGGCTCCAGTTTCTCGGTACAGGAGCAGATACCAGACCTATGCAGAAGATGCCGTTTAACCCGCCGTGACGCGGATGCGATTCAAAGCCCTTGATGCCTGTAAGGCTGTAACCATCCACGAGACACTGGACGCAATCGTGGGTTTCACAGATCGCGGCGCCAATGAGACCAATGCTAGTTTTCAGTTCGCCGTCGTCCAATAAGTTGCCGATGTGAGCGAACGGTGGTGTATTCAACCGGATACCGGCTTCTGGCTTATTCAGAGCAAGCAAGCGCGCTGTATTGACCTCGTTTCCTTGAAACAACTCCAGCAGGATAGATTAGCATATAACTCACTGTACGAAAAGTTGCCAAGTTGACTCAACGATGCGATGCAGTTATTCATTTGACCAACTGCTGTTTTCTGTACATGGTACATTCGTCCACCGTTGTTCTTTCATTCGCTTTACTCAGCGTACCAGCTGCCGATACTCTGTACTTATCATAGCGCAACAAAATACGTTAGACTTTTGAACGCGTTTTGTAAGAAATTCAACTATTAACTGAACAACAAATGTACGTATTATCAAAAATTATTTATTGCATCAAACACTTTATACTGAGCTAGTTCCGCAATATCATTTTCGTTATTACGAAAGCTGCAGGAGTTGCCCACTTGCCCGTGACGCTTCGTTCAAAGTTGCGAGGCAGTGTCGTGCGAACGGATCGTGCCGATGATAAGTACTGTCTCGCTTCACATTCAGCTTGGATCACTTCCGTCAACCAGTGTTTCTCTGCAAAGTACTGGCGAATACGAAGTCAGCGGGAGATATGTACCGTAATCCTGTAAACGACAGCTTCTCGTAGCAACCATTCATGCAGCTTTGTACTGTACTGAGAACTGCTACAAATAGGATAACGTCTTACCCCGAAAGAGCATATTAATAATTTGTTTGTGCATTATTACTTGAAAGAGAATGTAATAATGCTGAAGTGTTTGTTGATCTTACTAAACACACGGCTGCGGGCAGCGGTACTGATAATCATTACAGTATCTAATTATCTTGTTGTAGGTGATATTTTTCCCGGCAAGGACTCAGAGCGGATAACACTGAATGACAATCAGCCTTTTATTCTTAAATCGTTTCAGTACCCAGCAAAGTTCCCTGATGACACGAAGTATGTTTATGCTATCGATGCATCCGGTCTGGCCATTAAGGTAAAAAGCAGTTGTAAACTAACACGAGTACATGGCTATTACATGGTACAGCTTAAGAAGATGCAAAGGAAGAAAACAATAAAACACAGGAAAAACATTATAAAAGATAAGAAAAACATAAGAAAACAAGAAGACAAGAAACCATAAGAAGGGTGTAAGCGTTGAGATGTCCCAGTGAGAAGCCCAAGTGAGAAGTCCAAGTCCAAGTTGTAGTGGTCCAAGTCCAAATTAAGTGTAGTCCACGTCCAAATTAAGTCCAATCAAGTCCGAGCTTGAGCGCGAACCCCGGTTGACGTCACCGGCCGGCGTATCGGATAACGTCACCGGTCGCTGCCGTAACAGGATATTTATTTTTGCGTTTTGGTAAGTTTAAAGACCTTCGCTTCGCTCCGGTCGATTACAGAGCCACAAGACCTTAGAGCCGAGTTCTAACATCGGATTGCGACGGCTTTTTTCAGTACTAAGGTAAAAGGAAGGACTTTGATTCTGTTAATAATTTATAAAATTAACTGCCAACGGCTAAAAAGTGCCTTCGTAAAATAACTTTAATTAATGTTTTGCGCGGATACGATCTACTGTAGTTTAAGGTAAAACTTTAGAAATCAAAAAAAGCAATAACTGCTAGACAAGTGAAAAATCCTGCGGAACACGTCACACCCACAAGAAATTCTATGCAATACTATTTCTTATCCAGATTCAGTCAAAGGAATTTCTGTTCGGAGTGCGTTGGCCAAATAGAACCGTACTGGATGGATGCTTGGGACAGCGAATTAATGTGTGGGATGCCAAGGGTACGTATGGTCATTGATGCTCTCGTTAGTTTGTCCTGAATAGCCTATTTGCAGTTCCAACATCACCGATTGCGTATGCTTGTGGTGAAGAACGAGTGGATATTCTGTCGTATAGCGATTCTATTGTAAGCACTTTCTGTAAATACGAGTAATTAGCAGTAGGGGTTACGCACTTTCGTGAATGGATCCATACTTTTGCCATAATCAGGTTTTTTGCATAAAACATCTTCTTTTAACGATAAGATTGAATACCTACTTCGCTTTTTCCCATATTCCGGTCACTTTGAGTGGGTTTCATATTCCGGTCACCAGGTAGTTAAATTTCCTGACAACACGAAGTTCACAGAATCATTAATTTTTATTATTTTAATTTTAGAAAACGACTTCTCTCATTAAATTCGAACGTAAACATCAATAAATTTTTATGAGAAACAAAACAATAACAGAAACTCTGAATCGGATGAGGCGCAAAACACTGGGCCTTTCCGTCTATAAACTTCTACTTCTGCAAACGAAATTTAATGGACCCCTAAAAAGTATGCGGGTGGAGAGGGCTTGCTCAGTGAACTGCACGGGCGGCTAAAGCTAGTGCGATCAACAGATAACACTCACAACAGCTATTCATGTAGTGCGCCACATGTGCGGTCCGCAGCAGTGACCGGTGACCGGAATATGAAACCATACACTCAAAGTGACCGGAATATGAGAAAAAGCAAAGTACTGAAAAAATGCACATCGGTGTGTGCGTTGGCAGACCGGAGCGTGTGAATTATTTCACAGACTGAAGTGTGTAAATTATTTTACTTAGGCAAAGAGTAATGTTGCCGGAAGTGCTGCAATCTAAAATGAATTTCGAGTATTCGAATTTCAAGAAACCGACCATTTGAATTCCGAGTACTGTAATTGTAATTGCCGTCATTCCAATTACGAGTACTCGGAATTCAAAATGCCATTGTTTTATTTGCGAGCACTCGAAATTCAAATTTGTATATTTGAATTCCGATTATTTGGAACTCAAATACAGACCATTGAAATTTCGGATACTCGGAATTCAAAATGTGTGTTTTTAAATTCCGAGTACAGTCGCTGCAGATTTGGTTAATTACCGTGTATTAATAAAATAAAAAGCGTATGAAATATGGATAGATATACAGATACAAAAACATTGTTTTGAAATCTGTTGTATGTGTGTACTGTGTAGCTGTGTACACATTCTGTAGGAAGTCAGTACTTATAGTCAATAGTCACTGACTATTAGTCAGTGACTAATTGTTGTTGTTGAGCCCGTTAACTGATAAGACGGATGCACAAGACAGAGAAACGCGGTGTATGTGTTGTGGCTGTGGAGAATCGTGACAAATCTAAAAATAGATTTACGTGCTCGGACAAAGCACGCTTAAATATTATTGCTGCACACGAGCTCATGAGTTGTATGAAATGGTTAAATTCGGTTATCTTTTCACAGACGTTGGTCCAGTTGTGTGGTTTTCTTGATAAAAATGAAGTAAAGTAGCGCATTCCAAAACTTTCACAGTGCCGTAAACATGGGGTAAATTTGTTTTCCAATGAGTACTTCTAATACTATATTCATAATGGCGTCGGCATCGCAAGAGAGCGGAGGTGGCAGTGAGCCGCTGCGCGGCAGAAAGAAACCAATCTTCCTCTGTTTGGAATTATTTTACTTTCGACGCATCCGAAAAACGGGCTGTTTGCAAAGCTGAGGGATGCAAGTTTGCCCAGACTGGCCGTATAACGAGTAACCTGCGGACTCACCTTTCTCGAAAGCACCTGGAACTGTTCAACGCCTTGTTGGAAGAAGAGGAGAAAAAGGACAGCGCGACGGGAAAAAAGACTTCCACTGCAAAACGTGTGTCGAAGTGGAGCAACGACGCGGAAAGCCAGGCGAGCGCAACCAACGCACTAGCGGCCTTTATCGCATGCACTCCAACGTCTGTGAATGCAGTACAGCATCGGATGTTCAACACATTTTGCGCTAGGCTGAGAGCAGACTATGTGGTTCCTGGACGTACAAAGATAACTGACACAATGGACGAACTCTACTCCTTGATGAAAGAAAAAGTGGGAAGTGCCTTGCAAAATGGCGGGTAAGATACGTGTATATGGTACAATAAAATGTGAATGTACAAGCTCGTCCCGTAATTCCTACGTAAACAGAGTAACAAACACCACAAATTTAGCGCGGAGTTTGCGCTTTGTCTCTTTCAGCTACACTTCGTCTACCAAGTACCAATGTGAAGTAATTTAGATTTAGCTTTTACGGTAATTATGAAGAAGCGATGCTATTAACTGAATAATATTGTAATTGTAATAGGAAAAATGCACACTGGCGTGCATTGGCAGACCGGAGCGCAGCAGCTGTTCGCCTCATTACTTGATCTGGCACAGTACTTTATGTACTATATGTATTGACAGTATAATTGTATACGTAGAATAACATATGTACTTGTATTTGCAAAATGACCTACCAGTAATAACCTGAGGATAGTGCCAATTTTCTCGAAATCTGAGCCTTACATCACTCTCGTATTTTAATAATTTTTTTGTTTTCCGGTAACTATTACCAATTTTGTGTGCAAACCATGTAAATTAAGTGTTTGAAAAAGTTCCGTGACGTTTGCGGGCGCACATCTAAGATGCCGCCCATCGCGCATCTGAGATACCGATCTTCACTTCGAAATTGAGCGCTGGCCTGCCAGTACGGCAGATCCGTAAACGATAAAAGAAAAGTTTTTTTTCACTGTAATTTTCGATGCACACACGGCGCCGACGGTTTAAGATTATTTTCAATAAATTTCGAGTGTAGAAAACCTTGAATTGCGATTTTTATGATTTGTAGAAACAAACACAAAAAGCATGCCGTAACATAAAAAGTGTGCCGTTCAGTGCTCTGTAGAAAGTTGACTTAACTTCAGCTCTCACTGAATTCAGATATGATCTGCAACCTTTTTAACCGTGCGATGCAGCCTATCCGCGATCAGCGTTATAGAAGATCGGTATCTCAGATGCGGGATGGGCAGCATCTTAGATGTGCGCGCGCAAACGTCGCTGAAAGTTTTCCCATACATACTTTACATGGCTAGTACACGAAACTGGGTACAGTTACAGAAAAACAAATAATTATTGTGGTGCATGTGGTTTTCTCCTTCTTTCATCTAGGATAATAATACTTGACACGATCTTACTATGTTCACACCTTTAAATTTTGAAGGTCAACTGAAATTATTAAAGCAAAGCAGATACCAGCGTGAGTGCGCTCAATATCACTGTAGTATCATTAATATTATAAAACAAGTTGCGTTTGTTCTGAATCCCAGCGTCTCCCTGCGTTCGGTGCAAAATTTATTACACATAAGTAAGTTCTGCACGTTACTTGACAGCGCTCAGTCACCACCTCCCCCCTCCGAAAAATCTCATTTTTTGTTTGAAGACAAAATAGGTATGGGGTACACTTAGAAAATACTTTCATCGGCAATGGTCCAATGGGCGTGGCCAACACGAATTTAATGGTTGACATTATTGCATGTAATTGTATTGCCATTGTCGTATTGCTGTTATCAGATTACACTGATAAATTTACTTTGCGAGTTCTGTGGTATCCATTACTACTGTGGTTTTACTCCTTCATTTGATTTTACTTCCTAATTCACTCTTTTGAAAAAGTAACATTTTTAAAGACTTTCACCACGTATCACGCTCTAAAATGCATGGATTGGCAGCACACGGTCTATTCGGGTTTCAGTACAGTCCCCGTTGGTGAGTTCTCTAACAATTTACTCTTTCAATACAGTGAATTAGGAACTAAAATCGATTCAAGGAGTAAAACTACAGTGGTAATAGATAACACAGAACTCCCGAAATAAATTTATCAGTGTAATTTTTAACACTATAATTATGTACAGCAAGTAATACGGCATTGGCAATACATGCAATAATGTCAACCATTATATTCGTGTTTGGCGACGCCCACTGGACCGTTGCCGATGAAAGTATTTTTTTAAGTGTTCCCCATACGTTAAGTGTTCCCATGTCTTCAAACAAAAAACGAAATTTTTCTGAGGGGGAAGGTGGTGACCGAGCCTGGTTAGTACTTACCTAATTTTTTGAAATCAGTTAATTTTATGCAGCGCAGCGATTTTAAACCTACAGATATGAAACTAAAACTACGGAGTACGGAAGTAGCTGGTAATAAATTAAGGCATTACAATATTACATAACGATTATATGATGGATGGATTACCACAAGTGCAGCCATTTATGCAATAATAAAGGACTGTAACTAGTGGCTACAAGTTACCATCATAATCACATATCCTTTTCCGCATTTTGTAGATTGATTACAATTTGCGCCGACATATGGACAAAGAAAGGGATGACTGAATCATTTTTGGGTGTAACTGCCCACTTCTTGTCTCCGGAGTGGGAACACAAAGCAGTAACACTGGCAGTGCGTTCCTTGCGCCGACCCCACACAGCTGTGCGGATTAAAGAAATGGTCTACAAAATAACAGACGAATGGAAAATTCCCCGAGATCGATTTTTCGTTATTGTCACGGACAATGGTACGAATATGACTGCGGGATTTAAGGAAGTATCGTTGGACCTTTTTGACGAGGAGAACTTCGAAGCCGTTGCTGAGGCAAATGAGGAATGCGAAGCGCTAGCTACCACAGCAGTCCTGAATGGTATTTTATTATATTTAACAATAGTGCCGATTTTAACAGGAAAATGATACTTTTAAAAAGTGATAACTACAACAATATTTCTGCAATATTATTGCATCTTAAACGTCTTAATACTGAACTTTCAAAACATTTGCATCATACAACTGCATCATGTCTGTATGTAGTGAATCGATTATGAGTGACAATTTCTGTTTAGCGTCCATGGACGAGGAAGCTTTAAGCGAATCAGTAGAGCAGGCGGAGCTTACCAGCGGCGACACACTTACACCTGTTGATCCTGATGCAGTTATCCGAGAAGAGATGCAGAATTATGACGAGGCAGAGGCAGATCACGACCGTACCTTTGCCGAGTTTCAAAGAATCCCCTGCTTCAATCATCTCCTTCAGTGCGCCGTCCGGTCATTTGACACAGTGAAGGAGTGCCGCGACATCATTAAGAAAGCGAAAAAACTTGTTTCCAAGTTTAACCATTCCAATACAGCAACGGCGGCCCTGATAGACCGATCAGGCAAAAAACTGGTTGGAGATGTGGAGACCCGATGGAACTCTACTTACATCATGTTGAAAAGGTGACCAACAAATCATGATAAAATTTTTGAAGTGTTCGATAATGGGTTTACAAAAATTTCATTAAATTTCATTGAAGGTTTAGATTTACTACTACTGTAGCTGCTAAATGAAGTGGCACTACAGAGTGCAGTGTACGGAAAATGACGCACATGTTGCTCAGTGTTCTACTTAATTCGTGCGATGCCGGCAAGGAGCACGCAGCGTTCGGATGTAAAAGTGGTGCTAATGCCTATAGTAGCTACAGTACATGAATGTGATTAATCTCTAAATTCGTTTAGATTTACCAAACAATTTCCAGTAAATTACATCGCCCAAAAATTGGGTAACAAGACAATATCTGAATTATGTTTTTAGGCTGTGCGAGCTGAAAGATGACGTTGACAATGTGTGTGAACAGAACGGTTGGGATTCACTTCTTGCTCACGAGTGGTCGGCCATTGACGCGTTACGGAAGTTTTTGGAACCTTTCGATACCTATACCACAATTTCCAGTGGACAAGATTATACAACGAACGACATGTACGTCGCTATCTTGTTGGAACTGGATAAACACTGTCGCACAGCCCTTCAGTCTCGAAGATCAATGGTATCAGCCGCAGCACACGTTGTACTTGCTGCTGTTGACCAGCGATTTGCACGATTTTTGGACCCTCAAAATGTGAAGCATAACCCATTTTATTTGGCTGGCTGTTTTTTGCATCCATTCTTGTGGAGGCTGATGACAAACGAACAAGTGGATTCAGCAGTGAAATTTGTCAAGGCGACGTACGGTAAATATTTTCCTTCCGCACCTGCGCCTGGTCCTTCGTCAGACGAGCAGCAGCCCAGTCCTAAGCGAGCGCGATTCACCAACCTCTCAGACAAACTGGGCAATTTGAGAACACACATGGCTGCGGAAAGGTCAAGGTCAACGTTGGAAAACGAAATTGGGCGGTACAAAGCCGCCAGTTATCCGGAATTTACTGAACAGAGCGATGCTGTACGATTTTGGAAGTCGTCACATGGCAAAAGTTTCGAAAAGCTGTCGAAAATTGCTGCTGCCGTTTTAGGTGGGGAAAGATATAAAGGCCAACGCTGCGTATTGGGGAAGACACCAGCGTTAGCTGCATGCACGGGTGTCCGCTCGCGGTTTGGCTGGGCGCACAGATTTCGGGAACTGGCGTTTTTCTGCATGCACGAAATTCGGGCGCTTTTGAATGTTACTTTGCAATCTTTAATTTTATAAATTTTTTAAGCACTTTTTTTGATTTGTTATTTTTCGGCTTTTGGGATAAATGTTTTAGTATGCCACAATCAGTGGCATGCGCAGGACGGAAAGGTTAAATTTTCGGGCATATATAGTGATAGTATCAAAAGCACTTAAACGGCCATTTTGAAAAGATTTCTTTTAATTGCTTAAGGAATTACAGCTCACAATAATTATTTGGGCATCCGTAAACCGACTTTAAAATTAATTAAAACTTATCTGAAGTGCTTTCTGTATTGTTTAAAATTTTCGGAAAAACTGGCCGGGCACGCACCAAGCACCCGTGCAGGAAATCCCGTATCGACAGCCAACACCCGTGCGGACTCTAATGGTCCAAATTCACAAATTTTTGAAATTAACAAATTTCTCGAAATGCAGGTGGAGTTGCTACCAGCACATCAACAGAACAGCTGTTCTCAGTTTCTGGTTTCCAGACTGTTGGGCGCAGAAATAGACTAGGCGGGCATCGACTGGAAGTGGAAACGCTACTGAACAAAAACTTGCCTTTTTACGAAGATTTTGTGTAAAGTTCGGTTTTCAGCTTAACACCATTCAGGCGTCACCTAGTTTTACCCGGCAGCCTAAGTAGCTCACGGTTCTAGGATGAAAATGCCTGTACTTGTGTTTTTACTTTGTTGTATAATTGTTAGTTAGCGTTGAGTTATAACGATAAAAGTCTGCAGGATTCGTTGCGGTTTTCGACTTTTCGTGCTAAAGTTACCTTTAAGAAAGCAACACTAGAACATTACAATCATAGTCAAAATTGTCAATAATGGCAGTATTTTGTTACTACAGTAGTGACAGTACGTAGATCGCTCAGCTACAGATTACAGACCACAACTACAGTTAGAGTCTACAGTAAATACACTAGACTACAGAGTACAGTGCAACGCTGCTGTATAAGCTATGATTTGTGTGCTAAGTGTTAGTTTGGTCGCGCTAAAACAAATTGTCGTACCGTCGTCGTAAATTATTCTTATAATTGGAATTCATGAACAGCCAAGTTTGAATTGCGAGCACTTGCATTTGTTATCACCGTGATTTAGATTCGAATAACTGAAATTTAATTAGCGGTATTTTGAAATCCGAGTAATCGAAATTCATATAAGCGTATTTTGGGTTACAAATATTGTAATCGGAATTCTATGCAATTTTATTTAGAGTACTCGGAATTGGATATACGTGAATTTGAATTCCGAGTACTCGGAATTGGTATCGAAATTCTTTCGCGTGCAATTTCGAGCACTTGCGGCAACACTAATTTACACAAGTTTAAGAGCCACCAAAAGGGCGGAAGCCGTAAACAATAGCGCGCGGCTTCTTTGAAGTTCAAAAAAAGCGTCGGATATTCTGCGCACCCGGACTTATTTGTGGCTCTTAAACTTAGCTAAATACAGTACGTATCGAGTATCAAGTTAAAGGTGCCAAAATCATTTTGCGATTAGCACCGTCCGACATAGGCCATGCACTCGCACGACAATCTCAATACCACCGTGAACGTTTAGGATCGATCAACGCATGCGCTGCAGACGAGTAGTAAATCCGTAATAGCAGAAGATGGTCTCTTTGTCGATCTGTTCTGTCCGAATCGGCGACGTGAATTTGCACCGCTCGCGTGAATTTGCATTTGCACCCGCGTCCTACGTATATACGATCTGGGCCGGTTTCGACTGCATTCTGGGATGCTTTGGAGTGGCACTACCCGTGTTAAAATTTAGGACTAAAATTTAATGGTCGCGCGCGCTCATATCCACATTCCGTACGCATGCAGTGAAGCACTGTACTACTAATTGGTACTGAAATATCCGGCTGTCGTTTTAGTGCACAGCACGCGACGATTTAGTTCTAAATGGTACCAACTGATCAGCAGCAGTACTGTCGTCTGCAAGGTAAAACAGGCAGTGACCCTTGATTCATCCTATTTATGACTTTTGAAAACTGCGTTCTGAAATCTTCCATTGCAGGTACTTTGGGAGGCGCATCAGGATGTTCCGCGTCTGTCATCGCATTACCGCGCGAAGAAATAGGAGCGTGGGCGCAAACGGCTTGCAAGATCTGCAATGGAAGAAGCTGTCGCGGATTACTCGGCATTTGTTCGTTAAACTACAAAACTGGAAGGAACTGCAACGGATAATGGATTTTGATTCGGGCGTGAACAGTTCGAGTCCTAGCAGTCGCCCTTGCTCAGTATGCCAGGCCGTAGTGAACGCTGTCGCTGTTTTCTCAGGTTTTGTAGTTAAATTACTGTATCGTTTAGATTTGGTTGACTTCCATCTCTTTACTGATACTGTAGACGAAATTGCAGTTCTCCTCTCTGATCTTCGTTTCGTTTCTCTACAAATTTCTGACCCGACACATTGCCGACTTGTAAATTCGCTATCAGAGGTTATCAAATTGCAGTTTCTGAACGAAACCGTTGCCGAACTTGCCGTTATATTCCGTGCCCTTTTTCTGGAAACTGTTAGTTTCAGATGGAAAAAAGAAACAGAAAACTAATAATCTTATTAATCTCGATAATTACATAATTTATCTTTACGAAAAGTTGATAAATCCATAAGCTAGATTCGCTATGTTAAGAAGACGTAGGTAGTGTATCAACTTAAAAAATTTGGGTATTCGCAACATGTTACACAAATTTAAAAGAAACTTGATTTTATAAGGAAAACCCAGTATAAAGCATATCCTACACCTTCGTACCCAAATAACAGGTCCATTGTGCACAGGGCGATTATTGAATTATCAAAAACACTAGGAGAAAAGTGAATCAGATAGGATCTGAGAGAAAAGCAAAACATGTAATTCCAAACAATTTTATACGAGTAAGAAGCAAGCCTGACAAAACACATCCTAGCGCCTATTGCTAAAATTATCCAAGAATGCGCATTGTGCATGTCATCGCACAGTGCAACCTCCCTTCCGAGCCGTCTTCTTCTGAACCTCAACGAGAAAGTGTAGGATAATGCGAGACAATTTCTCCCTGCAAATCTCCCAGACCATCGACACCAGTTTTCCTGCGGCAATGCGCTGACGGACGAGGATCGCACGACTGTACCGCACATAATCTGTAGACCAAAATGTCTGCTGAGTAATTTCTAAGTCGTTGCAGAACGAGTTTTAGTAAATTGCAGCTAGCATTTGTACCTTGCAGACAACTACTATAAGGTTTTCCTCATCCCTTCCGTGCGGTTGCAACCGCTGCTGCAGCCGCTGGAGCTTCTGCGCACTCGGAATCGGCAGAGCTGACTCCAGCGCATCCCACAACGTGCTGCCGAAATCACCGCCTATCTGTAATTGCGCGGTGCATGTCGATTTTAATCTCCGCGTCAAACTTATCGTTGACCACCGATAATCCGATTTCATGTGAGCTGTACACCAATGAAACCGGACAATCGCGAAGTAGATGCGTCGCACGGAAGACTGCGGCATCCGGCAATGAATTCCTTCATCCAAAGATAGTAACCCTTGTATTCTAAAATGCACTCTGCACTTGGCTGGCCTGCGAATAAAATCGAGATGGCGGCCTGCACCGGCCGTGTACGCACTAGTGACATCGCCGTAAATCATTAGTTGCAGTTTGACGCAGCGCAAATGAACGCTAGGTAGTCGAATTCAGGTTTGATCAGCAACATACTGCATATTATGTCGCCTACCATCATCACGCCATCCGCCGACGTCCAGGTTCGGTCATTGAGGCTCGTTATGGCAACGCGTTCCGTGCCTGGGCGTAAGCGTTTGTGCACAGTCGCCAAGCTGAGACAATCATCGTAATCTCTTTGGGTGTAATCGTCATTGCGGATGACCATCGTGGAACGCAGCGCTGCCGCATCCATAATGTGGTTCCATTTCGCACACACAGTCCGCATCTTCGTCTCCGCCATGGTTGGCAAGTGGAAAAGACCGTCTGCCACAGTTCCGCCGGCAGTGCTATCCGTCGCCAGCTACCGGAGCCTGTTCTTTAGATATTTGACAATGCCGACCAACTTTTCATGGAAGCGGTCAATATCTCCTGAAAACCGTTCAAAACCTGCTACAAAAAACGGTTGACGTAACGGAGCTTCTCGTACCTGCAACTGTGCTGTGTGTCTTTGATCAGAAATCTCTTTAGCACTGAGCTGGTAAACATATTTCAAATTTTCAACTTCCGTCATCGAGGTTCACCACGAAAACAGGCGAGTAGAAGTTGAGATCGCAGCTCTTCAATCGTTAACGATTGAAGAGCTGCGATCTCACGTTAAACGTTTAACGAGCGCTTTGGTTTCTTCCGTGGTCAACGAGCGGAATTCTTTACCTACATCCACATTACGCGTGACAAATGCGCCCGATAAATTCCTCTGCTGGATGCGGGCATGAAGCAAAGGATGCACTTCGAGGTCAGCAGCCGAACCCTGCCCGTTGGTGTTTTCCGCATCCAGCGCTTTATGCTGCTCAGTCAGCCGCAGATAAACAGGCAGATCGCAAGGCTGTCGAATGCGTTTCGTGGGAACGATGTCGGAGCAGTGCAGTCCCGTGTGCGAACTCCGCCAGCGAACAACGGCCCCTCCGCACACTTCATGAGGCCAGCTTTGTCGTGCATAGCGTAGGTAACCATGCACCCAAATCCAGGGATCCGGGCGTCTCCGCACCAAAACCTCCACCGCGACGAAGGCTAGGTTGTAGCATGAAAAATCCTCGCTTCTTTCCGATTTGGACGGGGGGAGGGAGGGGGAGGGGAAACGCTGCCGAAAGCACAAATTCACGTTCTCGATTCGGACATAGAAAGAGACCATCGTTCGCCACGTCCACTACTTTCCGTAGCGCATCCGCTGATCGCCGCAGAACGTATACAGCGTTATCGTGCTTCGTAGTGCTCAGCATAGTTGGCGATTTTAGGCAACAATTTTGAAAGCGTAGTTCTGCTATTGAGGACGAGCACAACGGGCTGCAATGCACACGGATAAAATCTGTCAAAGTCGAAACGAATAATACGTACAACGGTACAAGGAAATTTGCTGCGTAAATAAGATCTTCACTGTACACCGTATGGTCCGTATCGTAGAGCAATGATTAATGTAGAGCAACAACAAAGCAGAAGCGGAACGACGTGGTCATTGGTCATAATACAGTACTAGTTTATGACGCTGGCCACTTTTGACCTGTATTTCATAGCGGCCAATGGGGATAGACCCGCTGAATCGACGCCACCGTAGTACTGCAGATTAAGGAAAACATAAATCATAAAACGGGTTTTAGGAAAGCGTGCTACGCTACTGGTATATGCCTATATGGGCACACACAACTGATACAAGTGATCTAAATATTTCGGAGGAATCTATTGCGACGGTTTAGGTGGTTTCTGTCCGCTTGCGGTAAATCTGCAATAATTTCGTTAAAGAAAATACAGCGGGTAGCTCCCGACTTCCTGCCAGTTACGGCGTTGGCATTCCGATAAGCTTTACATGCAAGCAAAGATGTACAGTACTGCATATGGAAGAACTGGAAGCGTAGAAATTTTCTTGTTGTACTAATACGTACAAGCCAGTCAGGAAGAGAATTCACGGAAGTCCATATATCCGAAATACGTAGTTTAACTGCTAGCTGTGTGGTAGTTATGTTCAGTCAAGAAACGAGCCCACAGCCACGTAAACCGGTTTATCAAGACCAAGAACAACCTCACTCAAGTGAGGCAAGGACTTCATAAGTTGGACGAGCAGATTCAGCGTAACATTTCCTGGGACCGTGAATCAAGAAATAAAATTAAAAAAGTTATTAAAAATTAACAGATAATGTTAGTAACATGTACTTAACAAAGCCAACAAAGATTAAATTTTAACAAAAACATCCGCGAAAAGTTAAATAGATTAATCTCGGAGCACGCACTGCTACAAAGCCTGTACATGGTCCGGCACGAGCGCAACCCAGGAAACAATTCAACAAGGCAAGGCCTTCATCAATAGGTTGAGGAAATGGAGTGACAAACGCGACAGCTTCTCAGGATTCAAACACCGCAGACCGTCCACACACCACTTCTTCCCGCGGTAATGCAGCGAAGGACGCGGATCCGCCGTCTGCGTCGCACACAGTGTCTGCAAAAAACACGCATGCTTCCGTACAGCGTAGTGTTTGATGTATCGGTGACAGTGTTACCTTGCAGATCATAGCAGTGTATTTCTTCCAATCATCTGGCATTGAATTTGGACTTTTAACCAGTTCGTGTTTCGTTTTTTCGAATTTTAACCAGTTGAAGAGACGACGTAACTCCGTATCACCGGGCGCTGACATTCCCGCATCCATGGCACTCCACAGCGCGTAGTCTAAGCGGCCAGTAACGCACTGTCGACTCTTCATAATTTTCACGTCTAGCATCAATCGATCCGTGCATGCCACAGTGATGTTGCATCGGATCAAATGGATATCATCGCACGGAAAATTTCCGCGTGGCACAGTGGAAAGCGGGCAAGGTTGCTGGCGGAAGCAGAAACATGTTGATGATACCGGCATTTAGATTTTGTTGGTGATCATACGGGCTTCCCAGCAGAGACATCTTCAGCCCGACGAGGAAGATAGCTTTCAGCCGGATGTCGGCATTGCGCAGTGTAATGAATTTCAGAATATTCAGCAATTTCGTAATTTCAGTTCCCGTCAAAAATCTTCTCGATCTGCGATGATAATGTGATGCGTGGATGGGGACAGATGCTTGAAGAGAGCTGCGATCATAAAATAGGTCCGTTCAAGATCTTCACAAAGATCCGACGAGATGAGTCCGGCGCTGTCGAGAACAATATGCTCCTCTAATCCAGCGGAATCCAGAATACCGTTCCATTTTGCGCAGACAGTGCGCAGTTTGGTCTGCGTCACCGTGTCAAGGTATGAGAAGACTTCCCTCCACAATTCCGTCGGCAACACAGCGACTTCATCCGATTCTAAAATATGGACTACTGGTTCTGGCATCCGCAAAACGGAACCAAATAACGCGTCGTGAAAACTGCTGAGATTGCCCTGCAAAACCCCATGACTATTGACAACGCACCGTAGCATAACACGTCCTTTACAATTCCTTAGTAAATTGATCAACAGCGTTTTCCACTGCAACAGAGCATCGACGCTGAATGTACACTGCACAGCCGTCCGCAGTGTTCACTGCCTCAGCTTGGGCAGCATACCAATGCTGGTAATTGGATCCACTTTTCTGCTCCTTCAGTGCGGCTGTCACTAAATGTATGGGACAACTTTCCGGCAGTCGTAGTGGGCGCTTGACGAACCTCCCTTTCGCCACGCACTTTGGCAGATTCCCGATTTCGGCCTCGACCGGGGACTGCAGCGCACTGGACTCCTTTTTCCAGCGAATACGCGACACAGGAACCACATCTGCGCACTTCTCAGGTTTTCCTTGCTGAATAACAGCCACGGCGTATTTGGAGTGCGCGATGCCGACTTCTCGACTAACTGCGCGGGAACAGGTAAACGCGCGCGATGCAATGTCGCGCACCAGAACCTCTGCGGGCATTTCAGGCGGAGGATTGGTGCGGGCCCGTCGTTTTGGTCCAGGTATCGGCCGTCATCATTCAGAACACCCCCTCAAAAGGGATGAATTCCCGGCGGCGTCCGAGACAGAAGAAGTCGATGTAAAGCCCGTGGTTCGCCACATCCACCACGCGCCCGTAACGAAACAGGCCGTCCTCGCCCAGCGTCTACAGTGTTCCACGGTCGGTTTCTTCGGATCATTGCCATAATTCTATGATGTGACAATTCAAATCTTCGACGTTTTAAAACAAGCAAAGTGTCAAAGAAGCAATTAGTTTCTGTTTGCGCCCTCAGAAAACTATCAAATTTAATGTTACCGTACAAAACAGAAGTCGTACATGCGGATCTACATTTTTGCAGCGCTGGCAAAATGCAGCGTATGACTGGCAGGATAACGTGATCGCCAACCGGCATGGGCGGTGCGCACTGCGCTACCGGAAAAAATGTGGCTGCCAGAAAGCTTGCAGCTGCAGGCTGGCAACACAGATGTGTGCAGATTTTGGACAGATTTTGTTAAGTGTGCACCCAAGTTGCTTCCTCGTCCTAAGTGGCAAAACACCATTTCCAGTTTTGTACGTGGAAATTGTCAACCATGTGCAGCACTACGAAACGCGATAACGCTGTGTACATTCTGGGCAGCGATCAGCGGATGCGCTACAGGAAAGTAGTGGACGTGGCATACGATGGCCTCTTCGTCGATCTGCTCTGTCCGAATCCTGGTTGTGAATTCGCGCCTTTTGGCAGCATCTTCTCACCCCGTCCAATCAATCGGATGGATATGATGAATTTGTATGACCTACAACAGGCCGTCGTCGCAGTAGGGATTCTGGTGCGGGGAGACGCCAACGGGTCCATGGATAGACGTCAACGGTCCATGGCGGACCCAAATCATTTGAGTGCCTGGTGAAATGTGTCATGCGCTATGAAATTGGCCACACGAAGTATGCTGGGGGGCCGTTGTGCACTGGCAGAGTTCGCCGGCACAGAACGCGTTGGCATAACGTGCCTCAGTGATCAAGCTGGACGTCGGTGGATGGCGCGATGATGGTCGGCGACATGTGCAGTAAGTAGCTGATCCAACCGGAAACACCTGCGTACCGGTTTAGTGCCGCGTCAAACTTCACTTGCTGATTTATGGCGGTCTTGCTTTCGCGTACAGACCTCCTTCAAGCCGTCGTGGCGATTTTGTTAGCACGACAAAGCCTAGTGCAAAATTCAGTTCCGAATACAACTATCTGTGGATAGAGGAATTCTTTGCCGGGTGCGGCATACAGTGCGATGCTATCTAGCTCGAATTGCCTTGCCTCATTGGCCTGCAGCTTATATTTGGAACCGGAGCAATGGCAACTGAGCGAAGTGGCTTGCTGCCGAGATCCATGTCGACATGGACACCGCTCGACTGCCGCCGGTAGATGGGGATTTCATCAGTACATTGAGGGACGCGTTGGAAACGGCACTGCCGATCCCGAGCGTGCAGATCTTCAGAATCTACAGCAGCGGTTGGAGCGCGCGGAAGACAAAGAAAACCTGAAAGCAGCTGACTGCAAGGTACGAATGCCCATTGCAGCTGGAATGTCATTTAAAAGCACGGAGCTAGATTTTGTTCGGTGGATATTATGGGCGATACAGTTCAGTGTTCCGCGTCCGTCGGCCCATTGCCGCAGGAAGAAATAGTACAAGAGCGGCCTGGGAGATTTGCATTTGGAGAAATTGTCGCGCATTACCCCGCACTTTCTCGTTGAAGGGCAGAAGAAAACGGCTCGGAAAGAATTGTTAATTTTAATTTATTGTCTTGTGCAACGGGACACTGTCCCCTCAAGGCATTTGACATTCCAAAAACATAATAAACAACAAAGGTTACACGGAAGATGGTGTATTTGGTAAAGAAGAATCATTAGTACAGTATAATCTATCCACATTAAGTACGGCTAGACAAACAACAGAAATCGTAAAAAGTAAGCACGCGGCTGGGCAAACACAGAAATCATGAAAAGAAAGTACATACAGTGAGCAGAAGATTACGGAAGATCACATCTTGTTGGTTATGTGAGATATTACATATTGGCTTAATGAACTGAGTAAAAAGGAAGGGAAGGGATCGCACTGGTGTCCAGTGTCGATCGATTGTGCCCTATGCGATGACATGCACAATTCTGCTCCAAGGAATGCTCCAAGGCTACAGCGTTGGTCGCTAGGATGTGTTGTCAGGCTTTGCTTCTTACTTTGTATAGGAATTTTTGAATCACATATCTTGCTTTCTCTCAGATCTTGTCCGATTCATTTTTCCTCGTATGTTTTCGTCTGATTCACTAATCGCACCGCCCTGTGCTCGATGTGCTTGTTATTTGGATTTGGAGCAGAGCGATACATTTTGCGCTGTGTTTTCCACTTTTCCTTATAAGAATAAGTTTTTTTTTAAATTAAATCAATTGTTTTGAAAAAATTGCTGTAACACGTTTCGAATGCCCAGACTTTCGAGTTGCTAACTGGCTACAGGCACTACGTTTTGTCAACGTCATGTGATACGAATTTATGAACTTTAGTAAGATATTATTATTTATTGCGTGTTTTAGCCATTTGAAACTAACAGATTCCGGATGAAGTGCACGTAATATATAAGCAACGGTTTAGCAATGTGATAAAAGTCTGCAAAGTTTGAAAAAGTTTATTGGTCAAACATTCGTAAAGAAGCGTAACGAAGGCCAGAGAGTTTACGTGCCGACAATAAAGAACGGTTTCAAAATGGTCGGAAAATGATAAAATGAACTTCGGAGCGCAACAGAATACTGAACCTCTCCAAAAGTCTATCTTACTGTAATTCGTCATACTCAACAACCGGAAGTTGCGGGCACAAATGGTTTGTGAAGCGTAGTGTATACAAAGTAACAAATTTTCGCGTTTGCGGAAACAATCAGAAACGGGGAAAAAACAGTCCAGCACCGCCCGGCAGACTGACGATATCAGCGGGACACCATGTCCACGCACCGGAAGGGCTGTTCCGCTGCAGTACTCCCACGGGAACCGACGAAGATGTTTCGGCATAGGCTTTGGCGAGATGTCCTGCGTCTAAAGGTGGTATCGTGCTGCGGCGGAATACGGTGTCGAACGGGATGAATTCGCGGCGCTGATCGCGATGGAAGAAATCGATAAAGAGCCCATTGTCCGTTAGTTCCACGACGCGTCCGTTACGTAACTGGTGGTCATCGGTGAGAACAGCAGTGTAAATACACTGCGGGATGATCGGATTCCGCTGTACATGGTCGATTAAGGTGCAAGACAGGTTTTTTGATGCCGAAGTTTAATGTACAGAATAATGACATGACACTGTAGCTAGACGTACAATGTATTCAATGCCCGTCTCTAAACGAATCAAAGCCTTACAATTGTGATGAATAAGGAGTAGTCCGCAATGGCTCACGTACAACAGCGCCGACACCTTCGCGTCTAACAATCGAAATTCGTCAAACAAACGACAAAGGCAACATTCCTCGACGTCCCATGACTTTCTACGCTTTACTAGGGCTGTACCACAGTACCAGCGCACGTGCGGAATGCACAAACTAAACTGCCACCTCTGCGATGATATCATGCATTACATCCGGCTGTTTCCAAAGTGTTCACTATGTCAAAAAGTGTAGCGTTTGCCAGATTATGCCGCCAAACGTCTGTCAAAAATCGATTGATATGGGTGCTTAAGCAATGCTTTTCTATTGCGCGAAATCATGCGCGACGGTTGGAACGGAAAGCACGGATGGAAAAATATCGTTCATGAATGTTAAGCGGCGCAAGGACAGTACGAATGGGGCACCGGGATGAAAATTGTTAATATGGCAAAATTATGCTAGCGAAGTCGCTTGAATGGGACGAAAATAGATTTTATATACCCTGTTTCTAATTTCGATTTTCCTGTTTCGATCGATCAGCTGGAGTTTGATTTGCTGTAGTTGTTCTGGCACTGGCAGCGTGCACTTCTGCCCATTGCCAACCTGGTGCTAATGTTTTAAAGGCTATTTGGCTAGGATGATTTCTTAATTGCCACTCTTCAGTACACGTACATACGAGTACAACGTATGTTAATCTTGTGTTGAACTGTGTAGTAATGGCCCCCGTAATAATCTTGTGCAGAACTGTATATGCAGAAACGTAGAAGTTGTTTACCTTTGAAAACGATAGGAGTTTTACGTGACAGACAGTAATATTCTGCATACTGAATCATCGTAATGCAGAATTAATCAGCATGTTACTGGTATAGCGTTTTAATAATTTGGATTTACGTACATTACGTTTAATCGAATACAAAATTAACGACCTGGTACAAAAACACCGCATCCTTTCCTGAAACTTTTCGGGATAAAATCAAAACATTTATTAAAAATTAAAAGATAATGTTAGTAATAAGTTCGTTACTAAGTGAACAATGGGTCAACAAAAAATCCGCGAAAAGTTAAATAAATAAGTCTCGGTCTGGAATGAATCTGGAACCATTAGCGAGACAAGGCGTTCATTAAGTGGATGAGGAAATGCATAGCCAAACGCGACAGTTTCTCCACATTTAAACCCTGCAGACCATCCACGCACCACTTCTTCCCGCGGTAATGTAGCGAGGGACGCGGATCCGCCGTCTGCGTCACACACAGTGTCTGCAAAAAAAGGCACCCATGTTTTCATCGAGCATAACTTTGGATGTGTCGGCGACTCGGTGCAGTGCTACCTTGCAGATCATGGCTGTGTATTCCATCGAACTCCCTCGTAATCCGCCGGTTTGGACTTTTAACCAGTTCGATAAGCGACGAAATTCCGTGAGACTTGGCGCTAACAACCCCGCTTCCATGGCACTCCACAGCGCGTAGTCTAAGCGGCCATTAATGCGCTGTCGACTCTTCATAATTTTCACGTTCAGCTTCCATCCATCCATGCGTGCCACAGTGATGTTGCACCGGATCAAATGGATTTCATCACACCGAAGATTCCCGCGTGGGAGGCTGGAAAGCGGGCAAGGATTGCTGGCGTATGCAGAAAGATTCTTGTGATAACGGCACTGAGTTCCTTGTTTGCCCTTATCCTGGCTTCTCAGCAGAGATATCTTCAGTCCGACGAGGAAGATGGCTTTCAGTCGGATGCCGGCATTACGCAGTGCGATGAAATTCAGAATATCCAGCACTTTGAAAATGTCAATATTTGTCAACCACTCTCCTCGATTTGCGATGATAATATGGTGCGTGGATGGGGAAAGACGCTTGAAGAGAGCTGCGATCATAAAATATGTCTGACCAAGTTCGCACAGATCCGAAAAGGAGAGTGCCGCGCCGTCGACGACAATATTCGCCTTCAAAAAATCAGAATCCAGAAGAGCGTTCCATTTTGCGCCCACAGTGCGCAGTTTGCTCTGCGTCACAGTGTCCAGATAGGAGAAGACCTCCGTCCACAATTCCGTCGGCAACACAGCAACTTCATCCACTGCTAAAATCGGGGCTAACGGTTCCGAGATTTGTGAAACAGTATCAATCAACGCCCTGTGAAGCTTGTTAAGATTTTCCTGCAAAATTGCATGAAGAAACATCGGCACTGGCTTGAGACCATTAAGATAGCATGTCCTTGCTTACCAATTCCTTAGTCAAATAAATATCGTCGGATTCTACTCCAGCACCGCACCGACGCTGAATATACACCACACATCCGTCCACCATGTCCACACATTCCGCTTGGGCAGCATACCAGCGCTGGTAGTTTGTTCCACTTTTCTGCTCCTTCAGTACTGCTGTAACCAAATGTATGGGACAACTTTCCGGTAGTTGTAGAGCCCGCTTGACGAACGTCCCTTTCGCCACACACTTTGGCAGATTCCCGATTTCGGCATCGATATGGGACTGCTGCGTACTAGACTCCTTTTTCCAGCGGATACGCGACAAAGGAACCACATCTTCGCACTTCTCGGGTTTCCCGTGGTGGATAACAGCTACGGCGTGTTTGGCGCGCCCGATGTCGACTTCTCTCATGACTATCTGCGCGGGGAACCACGTCCAAGCACTCGATGTACTGTCGCGCACCAAAACTTCTGCGAGCAGTTCAGGCGGAGGATTGGTGCGGGCCCGGTCGTTCTTGTCCATGTATCGGCCGTCATCATTCAGGAACACCCCTTGGAAAGGGGTGAATTCTCGTCGGCGACCAGGGCAGAAGAAGTCGATGTAAAGCCCGTGGTCCGCCACATCCACCACGCGTCCGTAACGAAACAGTCCGTCCTCGCCCAACACGTCCACGCTGTTCCACGGTCGGGTTCTTGGGCTCATTGCCACAAATCTGTGGTGTAACAATACAAATCTTCTACGTGGCAAAAGAAGCAAAGTGTTAATGCGTCAAAGAAGCAAAGAATGCTTCTTTCTGCGTTCTCAAAAGCTATCCAACGTTACCGTAGAAAACAGAATTGTGCAATGTGCAGCCGGATTTTGCAGTTTTACCGCACTGGCAAAAATGCAGCATGAGCCATGGAGGCAGCTAAGATAACGTGATCGCCAACCGGTAGGGGCGGTGCGCACTGCGCTACCGGAAAAAGTGCGCTGCTGCCAGAAAGCATACAGCGGCAGACTGGCCGCACATCCTCTTGTTGTATGGCGGTTTTGCTACCAGTTGTTCGTTTGACATGTGTTAATTCTGGACAGATTTGTTTAAGGGCGCACCCAAGTCATTTCCTCGTCCTAAGTAGCAAATTGATTCGGTTCATCATTGATTCGGTTGTCTGGTGAAATGCGTTATGGGCGGCGCAGTTGGCCTCACGAAGTGTGCGGACGGGTCGTTGTTATCCTGATGCAGTCCTGATGCGGAGCTACCGTGCATCGCCATCGTTCCCGCGAAACGCATTCGACAGCCTTTTGATGTGGCAACTTAGCTGCGCTTGCCTGAGCGGTATAAAGCCGCATGAAAAGATAACATACGGTTGGGGTTCCGACAAGCACTCATTACTGAGCGATCTCATCCGTTAGGCGAATTCACTTGACGCGTTTATCGTGCGTAGTGTGGACCTGGGTGAAGAATTCCGCTCGTTGACCACTGAAGAAACCGCGGCTCTCGTTAAACAATTGCAGAGCAACGATCTCGCCTTCGTTTACTAGGTAAGCAGATGTGTGATCACAGCGGCGCAGTTCAGATGGTGGTTAGTGCGAAATGCTTCATTACGGCAAATATCTTTTTTTAAAAGGCGTTGAACGGTTTTCAGGAATGGTGTTTTCATGAGGAATTGCTCAACATCGTGAAGTATGTTCACGATGAACCTCGGACAACTGATGACGGGACGGCGCCCGACGGAACTGTGGCAGGAGGAGATCTTTTCCCACTTGAACACCGTGATGCAGATGAAACTGCGCACTGTGTGCACAACGCGGAACCACATAATGGATGCGCCGGCGCTGAATGGTCATCCACAATGACGATTACAGCGAAAGGGATTACGATGATTTTCTCTACCTGGCGGTTGGGCGACTATATAAACGCTTACGCCCTGGCACGGAACGCGTTGTCACAACGAGCCTCAATGATCAAAGCTGGGTATTGGTGGATGGCGCGATGATGGTGGGCGATTTGATGAAGTATGTAGCTGATCCAACCGGATTTCAGTTGCGTACCGGTTATTTGCGTCGCGTCAAACTTCAGTTACTGATTTACGGCGCTGTCACTTGCGGGTAGAATCCTCATTCAAGCCGCCGCAGCGATTTTATTGGCACGACAAATCCAAGAACAGAGCGCAGTTCCGAATACAGCTATCTGTGGATTGAGGAATTCCTTTCCGGGTGCTGCAGATTGCCGTGTGATGCCATCCACCTCGCGAACTGCCCTGTCTCATTTGCCTACAGCTTTTATATGGAACCGTAGCATTGGCAATTGAGAGCCAAGACTAAGTGGTTTGCTGCAGAGATCCGCACCGCACGATTGTCGGTAGATGGGGATTTTGGTAGCACGTTGGCGGACGCGTTTAGAGCGGCACTGCCGGTCCCGAGCGTGCAGGATCTCTAAAACTACAGCAGCGGCTGGAGCGCGCGGTGAAGAAGAGGTAAACCTGTAAGCAGCTGTCTGCAAGGTACGAATGCCAGTTGCAGTTTGCTAGAATGTTTTGAATGGACGGAAGTCACGGAACCAAGGTTTTGTTCGGCACACGTTATGGGCGGTGCAGTCCTGTGATCCGCGCCTGTCAACCCATTGCCGCTGCAAGAAATGGTGTGTGAACGGTCTTGGTAATTTGCAGTGGGAGAAATTGTCGCGCATGATCCTGCACTTTCTAGTTGCTCGCTGAAGTAGCGAAGAAGAAGAAAAGCTTGGAAAGGATGGTGCCCATGTGATGTGATGCACAATTCTTTATGAGTACCACCGACCACGGATATTTTGCTGCTATTTTAGGCGTTTTTGTATAGAAGTGTAAGAAATTAAATGTTTTGCCTTTTCTTGTCATGTTTTCTGATTCACGCTTGCTGTTGTATTTTTGTTTAATTGGCTGTTCGGTACACAGTAAGCCTGCTACTGTAGTTGTATACGAATTACGAAGCTGCACGATACACTGCTAGAGTTCTGTTATAAAAATAAAATATTATCCATAAAATTCGCATTAAAATTCCCCAGCAGTACAATTCCATTTGTTCAAATTTGTTCAACAGCTGGTGTCGCGACAGTCAGCGGTGCGAATGCATGCCTATAGTCGGCACGCGAGTGTAGTGAGTGTGTACTGTACAGACAGTACAGTGTATACTGTATACGTATTTAATCGTAAATTCTCAAAATTAAATGGTTCACTGCTCAGTGGCTTATCTGGTTTCGAATCGTATACATCGGTTTGCATTGTTTGTACAATATGAAAGGAAACCGTCCGCGGTCTTTTGTACTGAAGTTCTGGTTAATAAAGTGGTCTTTTGGCTGTGTCTGCAACAAGAACACTCTGTTTCCGCTGTCGTTTCCCCGTTTTCTGACGTATTAATTTGCTTCCGGTACATGACTGACTGTACAACCACATTCGCATGGAAGCACATTAGAATTTCAACGAAAGTATTAACAGCAGTTCTCAGAAACATAATATTTTCCGTTTAAAGTTCGTTCCGTATGATCACGAAGTTTCAAGTCAGTCGTCTTGCACATGGATGCTTGAAAGCAGACATAGCGTCCGTTAACATAAACAGTACATACAGCATACATGAGAAGTCGGTAAGGTAACAAATCAACCGGGTCCGGAAGTACCAGTAAAACAGATGGAAGTTGCATCTGTTGCTTTCGTGAGTACGATTTATTTATTTAGATTTCCACCGTGCTGATCAGCTGAGAGAATCAAGTACTGCAGTCTTGTTCAACATCTCTGGGTTATTAGGGCAAACTTACACTACAGCGTTGAACAAAAACTTATACAGTATATTGTTTAGATTCCACATGATAATCGTTAAACGGCATTTAACTGGCCAAACCTATATTGCAAAAGAGTTTTTGCTGACATTTTACTTCCATACCAGACAGTTAGAGAGATACGTATAATCGGATACAGAATTAACGACCTGATACATACACGCCGGCATCCATTCCTGAGACCGGGATAAAATCAAAACATTTATTAAAAATTAAAAGATAATATTAGTAATAAGTTCGTAACAAATAGAACAATGAGTTAACAAAAAAATCCGCGAAAGGATAACTACATAAATCTCGGTCTGGCATGAATCTGGAACTATTAGCAAGGCAAGGCCTTCATCAGTAGGTTGAGGAAATGGAGCGACAAACGCGACAGCTTCTCCGGCTTCAAACGCCGCAGACCATCCACACACCACTTCTTCCCGCGGTAATGCAGCGAGGGACGCGGATCCGCCGATTGCAGCGCGCACAGTAACTGCAAAAAAACACGCATGTTTCCGTAAAGAGTATTTCCGTTTTGATGTGTCGGCGCAGTGTTACCTTGCAGATCATGGCTGTGCATTTCGTCCAGTCCGCAATATATGGCACTGAATTTGAACTTCTAACCAGTTCGGGTTTAATTTTTTCGAATTTCAACCAGTTGAACAGGCGACGCAACTCCGTATCGCCTGGCGCTGATAATTCCGCTTCCATGGCACTCCACAGCGCGTCTAATATACGGCCCGTAATGCGCTGTCGACTCTTCATAATTTTCACGTCTAGCACCAATCGATCCGTGCATGCCACAGTGATGTTGCATCGGATCAAATGGATATCATCACACCGAAGATTCCCGCGGGGGAGGCCGGAAAGCGGGGAAGGAATGCTGGCTAGAGCAGAAACATGTTGATGATACCGGCATTCAGATCCTTGTTGGCGCTTATCCGGGCTTCTCAGCAGAGACATCTTCAGTCCGACGAGGAAGATGGCTTTCAGTCGGATGCCGGCATTACGCAGTTTGATGAAATTCAGAATATTCAGCACTTTCGTAATGTCAGGTCCCGTCAAACATTGTCCTCGATCTGCGATGACAATGTGGTGCGTGGACGGGGAAAGACGCTTGAAGAGAGCTGCGATCATAAAATATGTTTCCCAAGATCTTGGCACAGTTCCGACAAGGTGGGTGCCATGCTGTCGAGAACAATATCCGCATTCAATAAAGTGGAATCCAGAACATTGTTCCATTTTGTGCAGACAGTGCGCAGTCTGGTCTGCGTCACAGTGTCCAGGTATGAGAAGACCTCTCTCCACAATTCCGGTGGCAACATGACGCCTTCCTTCATTGCTGAAACCTCGATTAACGGTTCCGAGATTTGTGGAACAATATCAATCAACGCCCTGTGAAGCTTGTTCAGATTTTCCTGCGAAATTGCACGAATAAATGTCGGTGCTGGTAAACATGAACCATAAGACAACCATATCCTCCTTACCAGTTCCTTAGTCAAATGAATATCGTCGGCTTCCATTCCAACATCGCATCGACGCTGAATATACACCACACATCCGTCCTCAATATCCACCCCTTCCGCTTGGGCCGCATACCAGAGCTGGTAGTTCAATCCACGTTTCTGCTCCTGAAGTGCGGCTGAAGCCAAATGTATGGGACAACTTTCCGGTAGCTGTAGAGTGCGCTTGACGAACGTCCCTTTCACCATGCACTTTGGCAGATTCCCGATTTCGGCCTCGACCTGGGACTGCTGCACACTGATCTCCTTTTTCCAGCGGATACGCGACATGGGGACCACATCTGTACAGTTCTCGGGTTGCCCGTGCTGGATTACGGCCACGGCGTATTTGGATTGCGCGATGTCGACTTCTCTCATGACTATCTGCGCGGGGAACCACGTCCAAGCACCCGATGCACTATCGCGAACCAGAACTTCTGCGGGTATTTCAGGCGGAGGATTGGTTCGGGCCCGGTCGTTGTGGTCCAGGTATCGGCCGTCATCATTCAGGAACACCCCTTGGAAAGGGGTGAATTCCCGGCGGCGACCGGGGCAGAAGAAGTCGATGTAGAGCCCGTGGTCCGCCACATTCACCACGCGTCCGTAACGAAACAGGCCATCTTCGCCCAGCACGTCCACGCTGTTCCACGGTCGGGTTCTTGGATTCATGGCGACAAATCCAGGATGTAACGGTACAAATCTTCTACGTTGTGAAAGGAATCACAGTAGCAAAAAGAGCACGTCGCTTCTCTCAGCATAAAAAAAATCTTTCCAATACGATATTAATTTTGCACGCCGCACGAGGCTGCCACGAGCTGACTGGCAAGATAACGTGATTGCCAACCGAGATGGGCGGTTGGTACTGCGCTACCGGAAACAAGCGCGGTTCGTAGGAATAACAGTCGGCAGCCACTGAATTGACTGAAATGAGCATGTTTACGGTAAACAGTTTACCCGATTGCTTTTCACAAAAGTGTAATAAGATTTAATTCTTAGCTAGTGTAAATTGCCAGTGACCATTTACGGCTTCGGGCACAATGGTGATTATTTACCAAAAATATTAAATGCTTCCCACCTTAGGCGTCATTCAAATATTACGTAACGCGATTTATCGTGATTTTTGAGCACCCCCCACCCCTTCTAACACCACATAACAAAATTTTCAACCCCCCAGCTGCAAACGTAACGAAGAGGCCGACCACCCCCCCTATAAAAATACAATTTAAATATATTAATTTTTTTAGTTTTTTTATGGGGTGTCGGCCCGCACGTAACAAAAATTTTTGGACCCCCTACCCCATGTAACAAAGCGTAACATTTTTGTTAGACCACCCCCCCACCCATGGCCGTTACGTAATATTTGAACGCTGCCTTATCCCACGTTTCCGGTAAATTGTGGAGATATCTGCACATGAATGTGTAATTATTCATATCACCGAGGTTTATATGACCATCGAAAATATCACTGGGTAACTGTTAATGTTATTGACGGACAGCCATTAAAGTCGCTACTTTCGCTCCTAATCGAAGGAATACTATGTAGTTGCATAAAACATAGCCCTGAATTTAGTAACTTGCTGAGAAAATTCAATTTTCCTACACAATTAAACGCACCGTTGCACAAAGGCGTGGAAACATCTCTTGCCGATAACGATTAAAAAAACACAAAAAAGCTAACAACAGATCCAATCCCTGGTTAAGAAAAACATGGCAACAAGCTACGAGTCATCCAAACAACTCTACCGGTAAATGCAAGTAATAAGGCGAAAAGATAGCGAAACAGCTTAACAAAGCCATCTCCATATTGATTATTGGTATTAGTGTTAATATAACACGAACTGCTGATGGCTGCCTCACACGATGTGCGCGAGACCGAGATTAACTGTTCATAATGATCGCATTAATTGGATGAGGAAATGCAGCGCCACACGCGACAGTTTCTCCACCTCCAGTTCCTGCAGACCGTCCACACACCATTTCTTCCCGCGGTAATGCAGCGTTGGGCGCGGATCCGCCGTCTGCGTTGCACACAACGTCTGCAACAAGAACACCAGTATTTTATAAAACATTCCCGTCTCCGCTTCCTAAGGTTGCTATCCAGACAGTGGCGTGCCGTCTCAAAATTAAAAAAAACACTTTTCAATTTTATTAGTTTTTCTCTGTCGTAAACAAAAAAATTAAATCAAAAAATAAAGAGTTATCGATGGGTGTAAATAAATACCGACGCCGTTATTTTCCACCGATATTCCACTGCCTTTTATAAACCGGCATTTTATGTATTTGAACGGTAATTCTGTCTTCGTCGCACACAGCGCCTCTAACCCGACAACCCCTGTTTTCTCGAAACTTCTCCGCTTTCAAGCGCAAATTTACCTTGCGCACCAAGGTCATGTATGTGATCGCTTGCTGGGTTAACTCCGCGGGTGCTTGAAATGCTGTCGAGTTGAGTAGAATTAAGTTGCGCGTTAACCACTCCGACAAGCCACGTAATTCCGTGTCCCGCGGCCGTGACAGTCCCGCTTCCATGACACTCCACAGTGCGCCGCCGAAATCGTCAGTCAGAATGTGTCGATCCACATGAATTGCCGCTAAAAGCTTTAATTCATCCCCCGGATAGCACCGGGTGGAAATAATGCACTCAAAAGTGAGAGCGCATTGTATTAGCTGGATATTCACACACGGCAGACTACGCAACGTCAGCATGGAGTTCCACCAGGTACTGGTGGTGTGCCAGTGGCGGTAACAGGCGGTGGAGGAACAGGTGACAGGAGGCTGATGCAGCAAGCACGGGGATTCTGGCTGGTCGTCGTACCAACACATCGGCAAACAGGACTTTAACCCGCGCAAATGAATGCCTCGCAACCGGACACCGGCCTTCCGCTGCGCAGTGAAATTCACGGCATTCAGGACTTCCAGCACGTCCATTTCACTCATACACCGTCCGCGGTCTGCGACCACGATGTGGTTGCTGGTGGAGGTGAGGTATCGGAAGAGGCATGCCATCATACAGTACACCGGCCCCAAATCGCACTGGTAGAATGCCGCGCTATCGAGGACAACATCACCCTTCGTGAACGCCGAATCCAGAAGGGTGTTCCATGTGGTGCACACCGGGCGCAGACGGGCCTGTGTCCAACTGTCCAGATACGGCAAGACTTTCACCCACACTTTCATCGGCAAAACAGGGGCCTCCGCCGCTGCAGTGTTAACCAGGGGCTTTGGGATCCGTGAAACGACATTCAGCAGCGCGCCGTGCAAATTACAGAGAGCGTCCTGCAAATTAAGCACTTCGTTTTGTCTCAGATTTCAGCCACTTTAAGTATACGGTTGGATATTTTGGTCAGCGGTCGTTTATACCACCCCCATGTAACGCGCTAAATAAACAGCGGCTGATCACAGTAATCATCAAAATAAAATTGAAAATTTAAACCTTATTAAATTTGCAACCGTGGAAGAGCGATCTTTTACATTTGCACCCGGTCCAATTCCTGCTCTTCGTTCGGTATTTTTTTTTATCAAAATTTCTCTAGTTTATGCTTCGAAATTCATAACCGAAGTTTTTACTATGAAAACCATTCATTTCTGGCATTTTTGCTTGTCCTGAAATTTGAACACCAGGTGACCGAAATGAAAACGTATTCTGTATGCTTAAAGTGACCGAAATATGAGACAAAACGAAGTATCGCATAACCAACTGCGGAAAGGGCGCGCAAATGGTTTTCCCTTACCACCAGCTCTAGTTCCGCTGGAGAATCGTCGGGTTGCGCTTCAGCAGTCGCCCGACGCTGAACGTAGAACACACAGCCGTCGACAATGTCCACGACCTCGGAACGAGCACCGTACCACTCCGGACAGCAATTGGGGTCTTTTTTAAGCTGACGCACCGCGGTGGTGACCCACGCCGCCGGATATCCGTCCGGCAGCTGTATGCTCCGCTTCACGAACGCCCCTTGCGTAGGGCGCTGCGGCGACGCTCCCGGTTCGCCACGAACTGCCGCGGCGGCTTTCTGCCCGTCCGTCGACGCCTGCCAGCGGATACGCAAACTGGGAATAACGTCCACTAACTTCCCAGGCTGCCAGCGACGGACGATGGCCACGCTGTAATCAGCCAGGGCGATGTCGCGGGTCCGCAGGAGCAACTGCGCCGGGAACCAGGTCCAGGTACCCGATGCACTCTCGCGCATCAGGACTTCGGCAGGCAGATCTTTCGGAGGATAGGTCTTGGTCATTTCTTTGCGGTACAGATAGCGGCCGTCATCGTTGAAAAAGACCCGGTCGAACGGTGTGAATTCCCGTCGGCGACTGGGACAGAGAAAGTCGATGAAAAGCCCGTTGATCCCCACATCCACTACGCGTCCGTAACGAAAGTGGCGATCGTTGCCTAGGACGTCCACGCTGTTCCACGGGAGGCTTGTGGGAAACATTATCAACAGCTGCAGTTAAATCCAGGACAACATCTCAAAGGAAATCAAACTGGTTTGGATATACTAGACACTGACACTGTAACACGAACACTGCAGGGAATCGCTTTGGGTTTCTTATCAACCAACACAGCCGCACAGCCCGACGCCACTTGCTGGCTACCCGGACGAACTTATCAGCTGATTATCAGTACTCTGTTGAGGTGGATCATTCGGAATCATAATCAGACTTGGAAAACCATCAAAAACCATAAAGACTTTTGTCTTTTTTGTGATAACAAAACTACAAAAATTACAAACGAATTGGTAGCAGATCCATTGCGCAGTACTTTGGCAATCATAGAAATTCTCAAATCACCAGTTGACGTAATTGACAACCGTGGATGGCTGCACTGTTCAACAGCTTTGCGGTCATTACTGAAATTTTGCGCACTCTGAGGGAGAAAACATTTAAAAAGCCATAAGTTTTTCGATTTCTATAATTCTATGTACTTCGTAAAATATCTGTAACATGTGAAAATATGTTACTACATTAGTCTGTACAAATTGAGTCTCCCGCGGTGCAGAAATTACCTGTGCTCAATCATCGGTGTGCTGACTTACTTACAATTAGATTCGAGATTTTGAGTTTTTTAAAATTCGTGCGCAGCTTTTTGGATTTTTAAATATTTTTGTATCGTTCCGGCATTTTCTAGAGCAGAATGCTTTATATACAGTAAACGAAACTAGGAAACCGTTTGCGCTCGCAACATCAAATTACTGAGATATGGCGAGTTAGTACAGGAAAATGATCTTGTTGTGGGCCGAACTTGAGGTCATTTATTAGTATTATTATTATCTGACTTTCTGAATTGACGAAATTATCTAACTTTCAGAAACGATACTGTGTTGGTGGCACGTGAACTTTCTGGCTTTCGCTTAGCTCCCCACAAATACGGACCGACAAATTGATGAAGACAAAAATTCCCAACCACGAGCAGTTATACCTTATTGAGCAATAATACGGCGCTGCAAGAGGGCATGCACAACCCCTGCCGATAATAACTTGTTCCGCTTACAAACAGAAATTCTCGGGGATAGTCGCGAGAATTACTTTATGTGGCGTTAATAAAAATCTAAGCGCGTGAACTTCTGCTGTTTCCGCTTGTTTCAGCCCACCGGAAGTGCGTCATCGTCACGTGCAGCGTTCGGTCGGTAGAGGGCGCTGTAGCTGTCACGTTCATGCTGAGACATGCTTGCAGATTGTCAAAACTCCAAACCAGCTCCAACCAGCCGTTGATGCTGAACGCTGCGTATTGCACAGAAGGCCAAAACTGATTGGTACTAGTTATAAAACTTTAAGAATTCCGGAGCTCCGACAGTTCTAGAATAGTTTCGTTTACTCAGATTGGAATTTTAAGTTTCCCAGATTGTGGACCTATCATCACAAGTCAAGCCGTACGTCATACTGGAGTGGCTGCAGCTTGCCACAGTTTATTTGATCGCCAGTTTCCTGACGGCATAGACTTGTGTAAGTGGTTGAGTGGCGTTGTTTTAGTTGGGGTTTTGCTGCAGGTTGAGACGATCGTGGGACGTTTCTGGAGCATCCGTGTTTGCAGCTGTTTATTCATCGCAATAGACGAGATATTTTTTGGGCTGCTCATCCATTCGTGCTGTGCCTAGTCAGGTTAGTCGTCTTTTGCAAAAGTTGGTAATATTGGGTTTTTTGCTCATGATCGCATTTCGACTGAACCAGTTTAATTTTACGACCTAGTACAATTCTTCGGATGATCACATAATGTGGAAATTAGGAAAATTCGGAGCTCCGATGGTTTTTAATGTTGATGTGCGTTAATTTCTTGATGGCTACAAGTATTTCGTATCTAGTTTTTATGACATTTTTATCTTAAATTGATAAAATCTCCAAACTGATCGACATCGACCGCGGAAGGGTGCTTAAGAATACGATCAGTCGTACTGACGCTAATCAACTCTCAGGCGACATTCGGTATGGCAGAATCCAGCGAAGCGCTTTTGTACGATATCATCGGATCTGAAAATCAGAAGCGAAATTCTAAGTTTTTTTAATTGCAGAACATGTTTCCGGCTTCAAGCATGGAGCATTTCAGTGCTCATCCGCCCCCAGATCCCAAATATTCGGCCAGGTTCCGCCGACGATACACCGGAGCCAACTACCATCAGCCGGACCCCGGTATGTAGTGAAAACACATCGGTTTCAGACTTGGATTAGAGAGTTGTAATTTTGTTTCTTAGGTACACAAGGCCTGGAAGTTCTTACTGCGACGGGAGAAAGCGTGATTTCATTAGAAGGTAAGTTAGTTTCAGTACTGCGTGCGAGATAGCGCTGTTTCGGTTATCTGCACAGTCAAAATGTTGCCTCTGAATTCGGAATAAATCTTTGTTATTGTTATCGAGATTTCGTAAATTAAATTTAATACGTAGTAAGCGCTGAAACGGCGATGTTTAGGTTCTTAAACAAAAGTTAAATTATTATTGTTTGTTTCATCTGTCTTGAGATTTTCAATTTGTAGGCGGTCACTACCTGACGCGTGGAGAACGGTTCGCACGGCGTATTGGCCAATATTACGCGCGAGGAGATTTCGGGCAGAGGAAAACGTTGGCCACGTGTATGTATAATTAAAACTTTGTGTATGCTTTTGGTGTGATGTTGATTTAAAAAGTTTCTGATGCTTCTAGCCACGCAGACGTGGAAATTACCACCTGTTCCAGCTGCAAAGATTCCGCAAGCAGTGTCATTCTATGTCAACGTTGCTGGACTCCACGTCGCTGTTAAGAAGTACTTGTACATTCCTGCAGATCTTGTGCGACGGTTTCCATCTATTGGGAGCTCCCAGGAAATCGTAGGACGCGGGGTTGAGAAACGTATTTATCTGAGTCATTACCAGATAATTCGTCTGTTGAAAGCTATTTCAAAGTACGTGTATCTGACGTCGGTCTACTCGTACTATTTTTGTATCGGTTGTTTCGCAGGGGTGAACCTACCGACGACCATCGCTTTGCCTGCGGCGTTTACTCCCAATGGATGTATTCCAAGTGGAACGCAGACCAGGCTGTTGTGTTTATTGAGCTTATTTTCGACGCGGGAGCTCCCGATGCGCTCATCTTAGACTTGTGTCGACCTTGCGGCGTAGCGTTGAACGGGATTCCTGACGTACGCACAATGCAGCAGTGGATGAATGCTTTTCTCACAGCAGCATTCTATAGAGGTCGTCTTGAACTGGCAAAGCAGTTAGCTATACGCATGGATTTGTATGGAATGGCTGTAAATATCCAGAAAAAACTGGACGAACGTCGTGACTATCATTTCTGGTAATTAAAATTTCAAATTTTAATTTTTAGATACACCTTTACTTTTTCGGTCAATAAGTTAGTGGAGTTACTGATCATATTTTCTGCAGCGGGCTATGTTATGATGCTTAAAGTAGCAGCCCCTTGAAAGTCAATATTTTATTTTGTATTATTTACTTACAGGGATTACGACGCAGCAGCTACTTTTGTCCGACGGGAGATGCGGGACGACATGAAGATGCAGTTGAAAATGCGGGAGAAATCAGACACGTATGTATTTACCCAAATTTTATTGGCTTTTATTTTACATCGTGCGAATGAGGAGTATTTTGTATTTTGACAACAAAAATTAATTTTCATTGTAGACCGCTCACTAACCATCCGTGTGCTTACGCATCAAACCGGTGCAGGGTTACGGGCAGTGTTCCATTTATAAATCGTCATATCAGTATTTGCGCTCGTAAACTGCCGGAAGTCAACTGCATCCCGTGCCGCGATTGTGGATTGCTGTTACCGCCCGGAGCTCCGGATGCACTCCACAATCTGCGGCACTCAGCGAATTGCGAGCGGCGTACCGTTGTCTGGACCGATGATCTTCTGCATACGGATGTTTTTGAGAAGCCACCGTTCCTCCCGCTGGGCCGCTGGGGCAGCTGTATCTGGTGCCGGCTGATAATGTTGACCGACTGGTTTGTCAGGTAAATAGTATATTTTAAGATTATGTTAATAAATTTTAATAGTATGTTTTTAAAATTAATATTTTTCGTCTTTTTTTACGGTTGCTATTGCATGCACAAAAGTGGGTACAAAATAATTCATGGTTGTTTTGTAGGTGTTCGAGCATTTGGCTGATTCCGGGCGTAGTTTCATGCTTCGCTTGAGCGAAGTGCGCCGATACTGAAAAACTGAAAAGAGGAGCTCCTGTTTTTGGTGTAAAGTTAGGTGTGAGTTTTCATATTTTCTCCCGAGGCAGGACAGCATTATGCCGTTGTGATTGGTTATGCGATAATTCTGTCATTTTTCCTGCTCATTTGACTTTTTCTTACTTGCCCATTTGACTTCTTTTTTTGCTTGCTTTCTCACAGTTTCCGCGGCTGCGTACTTTTGTTTGCTTGTTCTGCAATTGTTGTTGTGTGACTGTGTCCTGAACCTATTTGCTTGTGTGGTAATGAACATTTGTACGAATTCTGTACTTTTCAGGGCCATATTTCTTGAAGTGCTGCAGACATGCGCAATTCTAATCGGATGCGTTTCGATTGCTGCAATATGTGACTTGTTGTAAGAATTGTAACCTTAGTGTCTCTCATGTTCAGTAGTGGCTTTTAAATTTTAACTGTGCTTCTACCTAATTATCGCGGCTGTTAGCTTTTGTGGAAGTTGGTGGGTATGCCGGTTCGCGGGAAGGATACATGAATTCAGTGCCAAATACTACACGGTTAAATCTGACCAAATGTGGTCATCCGGAGCCTGATTCCTTCGTCATGCTGCGCGATATTCGCGACCCTGGGATGCCGTGGTTGGGGTTTGTTATCGGCCAGACGCTTTCCTCAATATGGTACTGGGCTGCTGACCAGGTAAATTATGTGGTAGAATAAAAACTAGGGAATTTATTGTTTTGTATAAATTTTGTAACGTCAGTTCAAGATGTAAGTAATGATTGATTTTCGGGGCTGTTAATAGAATTAACAATAATATTAATCGCGTTTTGTGTGGTGTAGATGATGGTGCAGCGTGTGCTATCCTCGAAAATTATATCGGATGCCCAAGGTGGCTGTATTCTTGCTGGAAATATTTGAGATTGCTGCCATTGTTTATTGTGGTCATGCCCGGTATGATTAGCCGTGTGTTGTGGCCGGACGAAGTGGGATGCATCAATCCAGACATTTGTGAACCGATTTGCGGGAATTGTGTTGGTTGCAGTAATACTGCATGCCAAAACTCGTGATGCGTCTAATGCCGGCGGGACTGCGCGGGTTAATGATAGGTACTTACATAAATGCTGCACTGGTGAACGATATCTTGTGGCTAGTTAGAAAAATCGTCGGGTTTGCGCTACCACCGTAACAGTTTTATTACCAAACTGCGCGCTTTAAACTCGTTAACGTTAGCAGCTTCGTACCGCACGCTAAGTTATAATTATAATTGTTCTGTAACGTAAATGTTGGTATCCCTGGTGTCCGACTTGTCTGCTATATTCAACAGTGCTTCCAGCTTACAGTGTTTACTATTGATGTGTCGGTACGAGTACATCAATAAATTTTAGCATTTTTAATCACGTGCGGGCTATATGCATACTTATTGTACTAGTACAGTGCGTTTCGCAGGTAGCTTAATCGTTGAACTCTGGGCAACAACAAGAATACTTAAATAAATTGTTGTAATTAACGTTCTAATTAAAATCAGGAGCTCCTATATTAAAGAAAATATAGACACTAGATGCACACTAGATTGGCGTTTGAGCCATTATAGAAACAACCAACTCATTACCAGATCTGTCTTGAATGAGCATGCCGTTATTGCGAACAGAACCGGTTTTTAGAACGGCCAGCTGATTAGAAATTTTGACACAAGTATAATTTTTCTGAAATAAAGTATTATTCAGGAAACTATCTTTGCTGAACTCGTAATATCTCCATGCTTTCCTCTGGAGAACGGTAGCGATGATGAATGCTGCTCTTCGGTTCACTAAAATTATAGCCCGTGCAATGTACGGATTGCCCTTTTGATCCAAAAATACTGAGTCGACGTGGTTTTCTTTTCTTTTATAGGAAGCAATATCCAGGCGCGAACCAGATTCTGTGATACATCGCTGGTATGTCAACAGCTGAGGAGCTCCTCTTAAAATTCCCAATCCGTGAAGGTAGGCATACACCGGACGATCTGTGGCTTGCAGTTCTTCGATCGATTTTCCTTTTCCACACAGATATGCCGCTCCCGTGAGCGACTTCAGTTTTATTGCGCTTGCTGGTAAGTTCTTTGTCAAAGACTGACGCATCCGTTCCACTTCCGGTGTAACGTTGTCTCCAAAGCACGCCATCAAAAAATCAGAAGAAAGTCCAAAGGCAACCTTTCCAGCGATTTCCTTGTGCTGCTCGTTGGCCCCTTTCAGGTGAGATTTCATCTTTCCTACGTAGTCTTCATGCTCGAAAGCCCAGAATGATGTTGGATGGCCTAATAGATACACGTATTCGACCAGATGGCAGCACATTTGGTGCAAATTATACGACATGCTTCTTTTGCCAAAAGTTTGTTGAATTTCTAGGCCAAACTGGATCAGTAGAGCGGAGGTTTCCAGCAGTCCAGCTTCAGTGATATCCTGACCGAAAAGATACTGTGTGGCGGCAGCAAACTTTGCGTACATGAGGAGCTCTCTTCCGGCACAATTCCGTGCAAGCAAGGTAAACTGTAATACAACGTGAAAGCCATGTACATGGAACCTTTCCACTGGCCTATCTCATCTAACGTTTTAGGCTTCCGTAATGTAGACGGCGGTTGCAGTTTTTCTAGGAAAGAATTAATTTTTTTCCTGTTATCTGGCGTTAACTTCCACGCTGTTCCCTTCAAGCGATACTCCATAAATTTCTCCTCCAACCCTTCGAAGCACAAGTGCATAGGCTCTACCGGCATTTGGGCAGGTAAGTTATAATCTGTCAGTTTCATTAGCTCAGACATTCCTTGCAGTCCAATAAACTCGTGCAGTTGATCAGGAGCTCCTAAAACTGCTGCACGCGCACGCGCTCGCTCTTTCGTAATCTGAGCATCTCGAAGTTTTGGTAGACGGAATGGCGCCTGCTTTGAATTTACCATTGGGTAGCATTTTATCGTTCTTTCGTCTACGCCAGGATTCAAAAGAACCCTTTCCCCAGCATATTCACAGTGCACGCATCCAAAGTCAGCCATGAAGGAGCTCATATGCGCAATCGGCCATCGTTCCTGGCTGTCAGCGATATAAGTAAGAACTCTCACAGGCAGTATTTTTTGTTCACCATTTTCCGTGTAAATAATGCCGTTTTGTTCCAGGTCGAGGAGCTCCTCCATAACTGGATGTAGAAGTGCCTGCTTCCAGTTCGCGGGTTGCTGCCATTTTTGTTGAAACAATTTTTCACTTTTGTTCCATAGTCCTAGAATGTGCGGGGTTGGCCGTTTGTTTTTCACTGGTAAGTGATAGCTTAAAATCCATATATTTGATTTTGACGATTTCGCTGTTGCCGCTCCATCGGAAAATAGCGCTATCGGAAGAAATCGTCCAAGCTTTCGGGCATAATTTTTATAAATCTCACCATCTGTAAAAGAAGTAATGCAATCTTCGTCTTGTGCTGGCACATTGTAGGAGCTCCTAAATTTGGCCGACTGCGCTAACGCTGTTATCCTTGGCTTCAATGGGAAATGCACAAAGGTAAACAGGCTGAGTGAACCTTTCGGATACTGGCTTTCGCATTTTGGGCAATTGGTAGTTCCTTCGGTCCGCTGTTCTGCGCCAATGTAACTGCCACACAAAGGGCATGCAACATGGAGGTCGTATTTTGGGAACATATTTCTTTTTCGGAGTCCCGCTTCCAGTTGGTACAACGTTCTGGGGAATTTGGAATTTTCAGGTAACAATAAAGAAATTAAATTCAGCAACGATTCCTGCGCGTCGTAAGATATGTTAGACTTGTCACAAGTCTTTAAAAATAATCCCAAAAATTGACCAATTGTGATTTTAGCAGATGGGACAGGAACACGATCCCAGTCGTCGTGGAGCTCCACGTGGACTTCTTGTGGTTGTTGTTGAAACTCATCATGATCTATAACGATAGTATTCTCGGCTGCTAGTGTGCTACCAAATAGATCTACTCGTACCATTTTCGCCAGGTTCTGCCGCAACAGTTTCAATCAACTCTTGCTGATCGGTGGCATCCACCCCGTCAAGAATTTCTGCCCAGTCGTCGAGGAGCTCCTCACGAACTTGATGGTTTCCTGCGTAGCACATAGCGGTTCAATCACACTTCCGTTCCAGATATATCAAGTATTAAATTCTTGATGAATTTGAGATTTAATATATCCGGAACAGCTGTGTTACTTGCCGTCGCCGATACCACCATCATCCCGATAATCAGCGCCCAAAGCTGCTTCTGGAATTGTGGTTTTCCGTCTGCGGTTCCGGTTGGCATGCTGCCGAATGCCAACTTTACGCCTCCTGCGTTCCATTTCACAAGGTAAACGATTTTATAAATCAATTTTAACTTTAAAATAGTCAATGTACAACTAAAAAATAAACAAACCTTCCTTCCAGTTATGATTAAAAATAATTTCTTAAATGAAGAACAGTTATTTTCACCTCCTTCTCTACGCGGGTGGATGTGGCGTGCCGAAGTTGCGCGCGGAGTCGCGAGCACAGTTTTGAAGGGGTTTCTTTGTGTGCAATATTAGCATATTAATTCCCGCTTCCGCTGAGTTTTGAGCGGAAGTCTTACTGGGAACGTTTCCTACCCACCGTTATTTATGAAGTTTTAAACTGTATGTTTTGGAAATAACGGCTAGCTTCACGAGTCACCAGTGACATCGATAGCTTTATCCGCGGAGCTCCGTTTTAGTTGTTTCGTTTCAGTTGCTTAAAATGTTGTTTCTGACTATTTTATTTTTCATGTTGCAGAAACTGAGTTAGATTTTAAAGTACACCATTTTTTTGATCGCTTATAAAAATGTGTAGTAAAGTTACGACTGTTCGGCAGGACCAGAGAATAAAATTTAATGCCTGCGTTTGTCGTTTAGCGGCAAAAGGAGGTAATTCTGTATGCATGCAAAATTCGCCGATATTATTTGCATAGCCGCGGATATTTTCAGGTGCTGTTATTTCATTGTTCCACGATGGAATTTATCATGTTTCGGGAGCTCCCCTTTTCTGATATCAAGTATTATTACGCGGCAAAGAATCAGTTTGATGACGACTTTGTTCCGGGCGATAAGTACAAATGCTATTTTCCTGAATCGAAGAAGGACCACGTAGCCGAATTTGTTGGATGGTTTCCCACGGAAGAGCGAGCCGAAATGCGACTCACCGAGTTGCAGCAGCGGGTAAATATTATTACGAAGTGAATATTATTAATAATTAAAGTGAATTTTTAAGATAAAGTAGTTGACTATACTTTGTGTGTGTGTGACTGTAATTTAAGGACGGCAAAAAGTCTGGAGCTCCAGCAAAGCGCCGGGCGACAAAGATGACCGACACGGAAATCCACAAGAAGGCGAAGCAGCCGGACGATAAGCAAAGTGGCTGCCAAAAACCGCTAACGTTTCAGGAGCGAATGCGACAGAATGGCGTTGTGCTGGGGAATTTAGCAGGCAAGTTAAGAACCGTGCAATCTGTCGCTTGTTTAATGGAAGTGTAGGAGCTCCTTGCGATACTTTAACTAAAACATTTAGAAACTAATTTACATATTGTTCCACGCACAGAAAACCGTAGTGGTGGCCATCAACCGAGCACGTCCACAGGTAAACTTTCCTAACCTGTGCAGCTAATGTGACTGCATATTTAAAGGGTTTTTGGCAAGATTTCTGTTCGGTAAAATAGGGATCACCAGCCTGGCATCAAAGGAGCTCCCGTTGCCAGTGAAGCTGCGTGGAAACACACAGCTGCCACACACTTTGCCGACAACTTCAACCAATGGTAGGATTTGCATTTTGCATCACCATTAATTTTGCATAGCATCTGATTTTGCAGATCATTCGAACCGGCCGCTGGAAGAGCCGTCTGCTTCATATACGGAATTGAAACGTCGGAAATTCGCGTGCAAAACTATTTTAAATAATACAGCTGTTTTAATTTTTCTAGGAATGCAGCCACTGCAGTGTCCAGCGGCAGATGTATCTTTTGATCGTAAAGTTGGAAAGTCGACTGACTTTTACAATTTATGGGACACATTAAGCACTGGTATTTAAAATCAATTAAACAATTTAAAAATTTCAAGGAGCTCCTTTTTTTCAGATGGTGCTTGGACAAGCCAGACTGATTTAGTGGAAAAAATTGCTTTCGATGTTAAACAAGCGGAACTGGATCGCGATGCATCATTCGGTTAAATTTAAAGGGAAAGTTTATGTCTACGGCTAACAAAATGGCATATTACAGAAGTGTGGGAGAACGCTGCTGTCCAACAGCAAAAGGCGCAGGGATTGTCGGAAGAGGATTTATACGTGGCATCTGACACGGAGATTTTTCGCGCCCTGGCCATGGCGGAAATTCCGGTGGTTGAAGATGGGCCGACTCGCAACACCGCCATCGTCACGTTTCCACAAGCCGCTTTGATGGGAGCTCCCTGTATGAAAACCATCTCGTATAACACGTTTGCTTTTAATTACAGCTGTGCATATTAGTGATATTACTGATTTCTGATTTTTAGCCGACGGGACTGCTAATAGCTCAGATGTGAAAGTGCCCACTGTACTCGTGAAGAACACAGCGGATATGCGTAAGTAATTAACTGAACACACCAGCGCTATTACTTTTCTTGTTAGCTGCTGCTTTGATATTTTTTAATCAACATTTTGTGACTTTTATGTTATTTTGTAGTGAAAAGGAGTTCCATGTTGTCCAGCTGCCGCAAATTTCAGACAACGCCGATTTGTTGGAGGAAGGGTTTCCAGTTAAATTCAAAGATCACCGTTGGAAATGGCCAGAAATAGGAGCTCCTGTTACGGCTGATGAAGGTGCGTTTCATCTCCTCCGTTTTGAAGTAGACTGCTATTTTTGTTGATTATTGCGATCGTTTAAAAACGTTTTACAGAATACTATATTCCTCTGCGCACCTCAGAGCGGGAATTTCATCTAAAGAATCCTCCGAGGGTGAATCGTTCTGCAATTACTCTGCGCGACCAGTTGTCTCCATGGTTTTTCCAGTTGGGAGGTCCCGGAAAGAAACACCTGGACGTCGCCTTTCCTGCCGTTTTTGTGGACGATGATAGCCATTTTTTAGAGGCTCAGTTTCTTAATCGAAAGATCACCGCAGAGAAGTTTTCGTGGTACTTGATGTCGCGAATGATGGGAGGAGCTCCTGGCCTCATTCGTTTGGCGACGCTGTACGAAATGCACAAACAAACTGCCACTAACAAGCGGCAGTATAACTTCTACGAAAGAGTTTTGGGAATTGACTTCTTCCGTTCTGTTGACAGTAAGTGCTTGTGCGACTCCTACTACGAATTTGTGTAAAGTAATGATTTTTATGAAAATTTATTTTAATTAAGTAAATCTGTTTCCTTTTCAGAAAAGACTCGGGATTTAATTCGCGCTATGGTGCCCACTAATTCGGGTGGCGCTGAAGCAGCTGCTCGCGCTGCAGTAATTAAAGGCCTCCCGGAAATCCCCAAATCCATGCAGTCCCACTTTGGCCATAAGTTTGCCAACTGGATGGATAAGTTCAAGGAACAACACGAAAGAAAAAGAGCTGTGGACCGCGCATTTTTCTAACCATCTAAAGGAGCTCCTATTGTGGTGGTATTTGTTGCTATTAAAATAAAATTTTGTTCCGTTACTTCGATGCCTGCGCATTATTGATATTTCTTCTGTTTACGTATTTCTGTTACCGGCGGTTACGATTTTATGCTGTTTATATGCTGAGCGTTGGTCTTATGATTGGTCGGTTTGTGCGTGCGCGGTACGGGCTGCTATGCCGTTTGAATGCTACGATAAAAGTTACTGAATTTGGCGATTGGAGCATTTATTTCAAACCCAGCCAATAACTAGCTAGCAGTATGACGTCATTACACACGCCTGCCAACCACATAACTATTTCTGATTGGTTTATTTCTAACCATATAGGAATCGGATAAAACACGCGATGCACCAATGCGAGAGCGGACATAGTAAACAGTCCCGTTGATATGTGGAGTCATATTCTCGCAACGAGCTACGATCTCACTTTTTTCGGCAGGGAACGTCCGATCCCACGCTGCCCCATGCCTTCACTGCAGCGGTTTCTTCCAAGATTCGGGTGCTTTAACGTGATGTGGCTTTAAAGGCAAAGTAGGGCATTCCAATCTGCATGGCACGTAACATGAATGCAGAAATGCGGTGTGGGCTGGCGGGAAGAATCGCACCAGGGTCACACTGATGGTTGTTGCGTTAATATAGCGACTGAAGAGGGTGGCCGCGCGGGGGCAGTTGTCGTTGTCCGCTGTGAGTTACCGCTGGAATGCAGTTGCCGGCAGTTTTCGAAGGAGATGCTGGGGTTTTTCTTCCTACTGCAGGTAGCTCAGCAGCAACTGTCACAAGGCACACACACTATCTGTACAGGCACAAACACATTTGCTCCACGAACCTCAGCTATTTTTTTAACAACAAATTCGAGTTCACCGATGTTAATTTACCTCGAAAACCCGTTTCAAACGCAGATAAACATTTTTTGCCTTTGATGCAATTGCTTTTGCCAATGGAAGTAGTGGGGCTGGGGCACCTTGGTACCGGCAGTCAAAAATTTTTTCGTCCTAACCAAAATCTGAAGAAATAGTTTCTAGATCAGAAAAACTTGCTGATTAGTGGTCACTTGGTCCGATTAACACTTGGTCCGATTTGGCTTATCAAATAGGAAATGGTCGATGGGGGTCTCGTGTAGTCTGGGGGTAGTTACACTGGACTTCGATTGCGAATTTCGGAATTTGCGACGTTGTTTGGCCTTCTGGGGCTGCGGAAGCATGGGGTCACGGAATATAGGGCCGTACGAGGGCGGTATAGTGCGTTTGGACTAAAATGTGTGCATGTACTTCCGCGTTTCAACTCGTATTTTAGTGCTTCCTAGAATATTCTCTTTTGTTTTAGATTGCTCTGACTATTGTAACTGGTTCTGCAACCGGATGTGCTCTGCGGCCAGCGTGTCTATAAGCCTCGCGATTGCAGCACGTTCCTTCTGAGTAATCTAAGTTTTGGCAGTGACTTTGTTATTTGATAAAATTATCGTCGGAGAATACAGTACATGTACCAGATACAGTGCTTTGCGTAGATCGTAGCTTATGCAGATTACTTAGCTGTACCACATTGAAATTATCAGCTGCTCATTGTTTGCCGCTGGGTCAGGTCGGGAGGATTGATTACGGTTATAGTATCTCCATCACATGGCCTGTCGGAAAAGCTGGAGGGCGATGTATCATGCAGGGCGCAGCCTGCACACGATAGCGCTGCGTCGTCCGCAGCACCTCTGCGACACCGAGCCTCAAACCATGGCGCAAGGTGCGTTCTTCCTCTCGCAGTCCGAAATGCACCGCTCTGGACTTATCGACCATAACACCGTTTGCTATGGCTAGCGCGTGACGGGCTAACCTGTGAGTCTGTTTTAGTGCGCGACAAGACGAAGTCTCTGCTGGACTACGAAGGGATTATCGGGTAGGCTCGTTGACACTGATGGTCATCCACCTGTCAGCGTGCTAATGTGTGGCTTCTTGCAGGACGCCGGGTCCCCGTCTCGACCGCTCGCAGCTGGCTTCCTACCTGGCGCAGTCCACAGAGCTGCCTGCGCGCCGCCTGTTCGACAGCTACGACGAGGCCATCATTCCGTTGAGACGCGACTTGGAGGTGCGCGAGCAGTATCATAACGGCTTCCAGCGCGTCCGCTTCGGACTCCTTCTCGAGGACCTGGACAACTTTGCTGGTACGCGCTTTTTATCAATAATATTTATAAGAACAACAATTAACCTTTACCGATCCGTCTTAATCACGTTATCCGATGCGGAAGGAAAGCGCCATTAAAATGTATTTTACGTTTAAGAACAATCCTGAAAGACATTGAAACATGTTTCAAGTAAATAAACTTGGTTAAATACGTACGTTTCGGACTGAATCCTGAAACAATCCTGAAAGACATTGAAACATGTTTCAAGTAAATAAACTTGGTTAAATACGTACGTTTCGGACTGAAATATGTTTCCACAAGTTTCACATGGTGGTCTGTGGAAGCGGTACACAGTAAACAGTTTGCTCATGTTTCTTACGAGTAGATTTCCTTAAGTTTTTAGAACTTTTGTTAGGTTTTCTTGGGTTCTAACAATAGAAATTAACGGCTTGCAGATCAGCCTTTCAGTCTCAGCCACTACTCGTGCAGTGGCCAAACTGCGTGCGCCATGTTGCGCATGCATAGGCTACTATGTTAAATTTTTGAAAACATAATATTTCAGTCAAAGTCAGTTTTTCTCACTAATTGAAACGTGTTCATACATGTAGATTCAAAAATTCTTTTTGATACTAAAAATATATAGTAGAGTCGGTTTGCTTCCCCACTGTATATTGTGATTTCACCTAAATAACAGTGTGGCTGGCCTACAAGCACACCCTCCTCCCGCGGAACCCTGACCCTTCCAAGTCTCCGTTCGGCATCGTCACCGGGATGGTGGACCGCATCGGTAAGGCCATAATGCCTCGCTGATGCCTGGGTGCTTGTGGCAGTGGCGGATGTTGGTGTTGGTTGTATGGGTAGATATTGAGAACCGGCAGCTGCCGCTGGACCAGGACATGCGCTTGCGGGGCCTGATCTCCTACGTCGGCCAGTCCTCCGCCGAGGCGCTCGTCTTCATGGAGCAGGTGGGTGTTAGCCCGGTTTGCCACGGCCATCGACTGTCGTGAAACATGGGTGTATGTTGCTGCAGAAAAAGAGCGATGGACCCGGATGGGACAACATTCTGGAGGCGCGTTTCGTCCTCGTCGCGCGCGATCCCGTGCACTCCAGGTAGATATATCGCTGTGGAAATTTAAAAAAAATATTTCAGATTAATCTTCCATCAGTTGCGAATATAATTTCACATCAATTTTTTTGAATGCTTTCATGGTATAATTAGCTTTAGGCCGAGTTATGTGTTTCCGCAGAAAAGCCATCCTCAATCCGCTGCAGCCCGACGGCGACGAGGAGCAGGCTTTGTACGATGACGCTCATGGTCTGTTATTATCCACATCAGTTTTTAGCAGTTTTTCTTGATTTAATTGTGTTTGCATGTTTCTGGAATAATTGGTGTTACTATATATATTTTGCGTTTGCATTTTATGGAGTTTGTTCTTCTAACAGCCAGCTACACGGCTCGCAAGCAGTGGGCGGAAGACTCGCTGTTCAAACTGCCGCCCAACCAGGAGGAAAGCCGCATCATTCACGACCAGTTCCTGCAGACCGTCGATCCCCGGTCAGTCCTTATTACCTTTCCTTCGGATTAATTACATTAGTCGACGTAATTACTTGTATTTGTATCAGGGAGTCGGTGTTCACGGTGCGCGTCAAGCCGGCCAATACGGTGTGGATGGAGGAGGCGGTGCTGAAGAACGTCCACATCTGCCATCCGCAGAACCGCAACGTCCACGGCAAGATCTTCGGCGGCTTCCTCATGCGCAACGCTTTCGAGCTGGCCTGGTCCAACGCCTGGCTTTACGGGTGCGGCAACGCCCATTATTTTTAGCTATTCTCTCTACCGATTTTCGAAACACATTGTGTTTTTATTTATCATTCTTATTCTGTATTTGAAAATGTGTATTCATCGATTAGGTAGTACATAGCAATATTCTGTACAATTTTGAAACGGTTTCCCCGTACATTGCAGCGGATCGCGGCCGAACGTGCTAAGCGTGGACGACATCAGGTTTAAGCGGCCGGTGGAGATCGGCTCGCTGCTTATGATGTCGGCGTGGGTGAGACTGTCTTTTCCTTTTGCTTGATTGATTGTTTGTTTATTGAATAACCAAGCCGGGCAAAATTCGGCACTATCACATATCTTTTTTCACGATGAACATGATTATCATCATATGCTACGACTAGTCAAGTCGCCTCACGGTTAAGTTTTCTCATGTAAAGTGACCTAATGGCCTATTTTTCTAGTTAGTGTTCACGGAGGGCGCGGACATGCAGATCCGCGTGCATGCCGAGGTCATCGATCCGGCCACGCGCAAGATCGAGACAACCGACATCTTCCACTTCACGTTCCGCGCCTCCAGCGGCGGCCCCGTCCGCACCGTTCTCCCCAAGTCCTACGCCGAGGCCATGCTGCAGTTGACCGGCCGGCGGCACTACGCCGCGTCTCGGCACCACCAGCGCTTACTGCAGGAGAAGGAGAAGACCGTGGTGCCGCACTAACACACATATCAACGGGAGGACAATTACAGTTAACGTGCCAGCGGAAAAAATAGTGTGGAATTTAATTAGCCCTTCCTTTTTCATCACTGGGACCGTCTAGCTTCCTTCTGAAATGTTCTGTGTCGTGAAAATGTTCATATGTAGCCCGTTGTATGGGCGAACGTGGATTACTATGAATTTTGTGTTGTGTTGTGGAATAAGTGAGTTTATTTCCTGCGGAAGATAGTCCTGAATGTACGGAGTCCGTAAGTGACAGAATGTTTTCTTATGATGAGTTTCTTTGGGATTGACGTATTTATTGATAAAAATTCTTCCGACTATTTAAATTATTTTGATCTGATTAAAAGTGGCCGTAGCGTTTTGATTGAATATATTTTGACAGTGCAGAGAAACAGTTAATTAAACTCTGGGCGCAAAGGAACGATCATTTCCGGTCAGAACGTCCTGCGGGACGACGGGCGCGGGTGCTTGTTCCATGTCGTCATGGTGACCGCCCGGAGCGCGGCGTTGATCTGTTGATCTGGGATTGCTCTGGTGCGGTGCGGTAGGCTATGTAGCGGAAGGTCTGACTGTAATGGTCCGACTTACGCCGGTAAATGTTATCAAAACAAAAATAAAAATGTTATAAAATCAAGAGATCCCCAAGAGGCTGGTAATACATATATCTGTATCTCCGCTGACGATCGGATAATAATTTAAATAATAATTATAATAATAATAATAATTGTGCTTACGTGATGACCTCGTCTTCCTCCATGGGGAGCTTGTAGCCGACAGGATGGTGGACGGGTGGATGGTGGATCTGCAATGAAGGTCATACACATTTCTGCCAAAGGTCATCCACCTTTCTGGAAAGGTTATCCACCTTTTTGCCGAAGGTCAGCCACTTTTCTACAGACCTACCCACATTGATACCCTAAGCATTCTGCTTACGAACCGTCACCTTATCTTATCGCCTTCCAACAAATTTCAGCCTTTATGCTAAACAGCTCTCGTACTTGTAAGGCCAATGCCATATTCTATAATCTGCCTTGTATTACTGTAGTCGCAAGATGAAATGGCAGCACTTTTAGATCTGGCCGTTGCCGACTCCATGCCACCCAGCGCACACATTACGTAGAACTTTGGGAGCGTATTGCGCTGTTTTCCGTACACTATACTCTTTAGGGCCATTCCATCTAGCGGCTACAGTACTAGTATATGTATTGTACACACAGCTACCCTGAAAAGCTGTAAGCCGTGAGACAGAAATGTGGACAATTCATACACCGATTTGTCGGCTTTCAGCAGGTAAGAGGATGCGATTTCATTTTCCACTTCCGCCATCCATCAATCCAACCTTCTGCCGCCCACAGGTGCACAGTGAACGACAATGAGTTTGATTGCTCAGATCAACAGATACCGCGGGTATATTTGTGGATGAAGTTTAATAAAAGGCGGACGATGCTCGGCAGAACAGTGAAAGACCTTCTGCAAAAAGGTGGATTACTGTTTAAGAAAGGGGGATGACCTTTCTAGAAGGGTCGATGATCTTCGGCAGAAAGGTGGAAGACCGTTCTAGAAAGGTGGAAGACCTTTGGCAGAAAGGTGAAAGACCGTTCTAGAAAGGTGGATGACCTTCATTGAGGATTCACCATCTACCCGTCCAGCTTCCTGTGAGCGACAACCTCGAGATGCAGTGCAGCGGCTAATATTCAGGTAGAAGTATGTAACTGATTTCAACGAACCGCACGTAGAAGGAAATGCAAATCCTACATCAGCAAAATTCTGTACCAGCAGGCCGAGAGTGCGGTTATTCCATACATCAACACGGACACGGGCAATCTCAAACATATAGTTTTCATATATCAAACATGGATTATGTGGGTCGATCTTGCAGTGCCGACACACCTCTATAACCTAGACGGCGAAAGATAGCAGTGCCGGCCGAATAGCAGACAATCCAGCAAAGCAGTGATTAAAAAAGGTTAAGGCTGATGTTGGAACTTGTTGGCTTAATCGTCTCAGGATTATAATGTAGATAAAAAAACGAAAATGATACTCAGTTCGTCCTGAACGAGATTTTACCAAGGATGGTCCCTTACGACCTTCCGCGACTGTACAGCGAGCGCGCAAAGAAGATCGGGCTCCACTTTGACGGCGGGGAAAGGTCACGCGGGCTTGTTTGAAGTGATCGGTGTTCAGCATATTTCACAAGAGTATTACCTAGATGGTAAACGACCCAGCCGTATTTATTTTGCTCTGCGGCATCACTGGATTTTTAAACAAACTTTTAATGGCGGCCACGGGAGATGGGTCGAGCCACATTTGTTACATGGTCTGCTCAGATGTTGATATCTCTTCAAATCAAACCACACTCCCAGCGTACCAACTCCTAGTGCAAAACATGGCGGACATTCACTCTTGCGACAACAAGGGTGTAAATTAAATAATTATGCATTTGTCAACGGCTGACCTAGGGCAAATTTTGAAAGAAACTGTCTACACTTGGCGCGATACACCTGTTTTTACATCTATAATAACTCTCGCTGTTAAAAAAAAATTTCTTATTAGTTGAACGAGAAAACGAATTCTTGGTTGAGTAGTGCGGTTTAATAGCAGATAAGAGACACACCTGACGCGAAATAATTTTATTTACGAAGCTTTTGTTGGAATTGGCACACTTTGTGGTCATCAACATTCGTTACACAAGCAATAGATTTCACAGCGGACAACCCGCACAACTCGACGGGCGATATACAATCGCTGTCGCATATCCTGGCTGAAAGGGCTTTGTAAATCGCTCGCTCCCAACACGGAAGTTTTGTGTCTAACGGGAAAATGACTTCCATGCTGAATGACCGTCACAAAAATGTTGAACTGTATGCAAAAACGGCTGCGGTATCTCGCTGTTAAGAATAATAAACACCTTTTCCTGGAAGACAAATTCTCGTTATTTGCATGCGTCCAAGATCACAAAACTGCGAGACAATGTCAGAAATTTCGAACGACATCCTGAATTTACCGCCGTGCGTTTAAATAGCCGAAGCAGCGCAACAGTCTCTTGCATACGGCCAAAGACGATCCAACAACAGTTTTGACATCACAGTGTGCGCGCGATACGGAACTGCGCCCGGGTGTGGCCCGGTGCAACACTGACCAAAACCATGCACCTGGTTATTATGGCATTTACCCGTGGGCGGTTACCAGTAAAGAACATACAAAACAAGCTTAGAAGTTATAAAATCACGAATAGGCAAAACTATTTTCATAGTTTCGAATATCAAAGGAGGAAGATAAAATTCTCTTGACGTTATAATTTGCGCTCTTCTGTATTTTCGTTCTTTCCCCCTTCTGCTATGGTCGCATCAGTAGTGAAAGCTTTCATAATAGAGCTTTAGGGCGGTTCAGACTTCAGGGCTTATCGCATAATGTCGACAGATACAAAAAATCTTTCCATATCCACCTGGCGGCGATTACCGAAGCATGGACATCGAATTTTTTCGTTAGCCCGGCAGAAAGAAGACTTCCGCTACGTTCCGGTCGACTACAAGGCAAATACCAAAGCAAACTACGTACGTGCAATACTACTGTACGCCAAAACCGATTACAACAAAGTAACTCTAACTTACAGTTGCCAGTTCGGTCAGAAACGATAAGATTACACGTATGTATTACACCGTTATGTCGATACATCTATAGTATATGCTGTAATGAATGTAGAATAAAATAATGTGATAAGAATAAATGGAAAACAGTGTACTGTGAAGGTACTACTGGAATGTTTTGGTATCGCAGCACGCCGGTTATCTTCGGCGCGATAGTGCAATCATACAACTCATAGTTAATGCAACTCTTTCGCGTTCGTCTCAGACCCATCTTTTCCTGACGGCTAGCTGGTGTGGGTCGTTCAGTTTTACTATCAACAGAAAGGGATTCCCGCTGATAGAAACCAGCGAAAACAACGGTCGCTCTATCGCATACCACTGACTCGTAATGGCTGCCGTGACCGATTCCTTACTTATCGTGACAGAAGGGGCGGAGGTATGTACCCGCTGACCAATAGACTGTGCTCCTTTCTAGGTGCAGCTTTCCTGTCGAGTCGAATTCTAAAATGTGCAGTCGGTGTTCAGTCGGTGTGTTTCTATAATACCTGAAGTGTGTACCTCCGCGAGTAGTCACTTACAGACGTTTTGATCTACTTATTTAGATCCCTAAAATAATTGGTTCAAAATGGACCAATAGCAAAACAGTTACGATGACATCGGACACCCATATAACCGTGTACGATCAAGGCAATGTCTGGACGAGGCCTTCTCTGACGTATATCAACCTGTCCGATCCATTATCTCCGCAAAACTGCCACAATATATGCAACAAACACTGGAGCCTTAGTGGTCAGGTCGTAGCGGCTGCTCTCAGTCCGAAACGAGAGTTCTGTCTGCTACAAGGTCCGCCAAATTTTAACGCTATGAATATACGTTAAAATATTCAGAAGTCAGGACTAAGAAGAAGTCAGGATTAGTGTTCTATCGCAGGTGCATCTAACCTAGTATGGATAGTCCGAGCGGCCGAAGTGGGGAATGAAGTGGCCAAAGGCCGTAACCTGAAGTTGCCGTACCCGGTGCGGTTGGTAAGATGGTTGGACGACATACACGCTGCATTTGTAACCAGCCGCTACGTTTTTCACTTGGACAACACGGGTATAACCACATGGGATTGTCAGACCACCACCGAGTACACGGAACAGCGTGTCGTCACCGATTATCAACAGAACCGGCTGAAGACATGGTCGTTCGTTGCAGCTGTGGAGCATGCTGTAATTATTGTGGAATTACTCACTGATCAGCAGTACTTCGATTCCGCTGACCAACTGATCACTTTTACTTTACGGTTCAGCTATGTAATCGCCCTTCAAACATCAAACAGGCACGTACGGCGTCACAGGGAAAGAGGGAAGCTCGGTTAGCTGAAAGCGTACAACGGCGGATCGGATCAGAAAATCTCATGCGGCATTGCGTACCTGTTTGGCTAACGTTGTGAGCTGTGAGCTGGGTGATCAAAGGTTAATCAGATGAGCCGCTACGTAAAAGTGGTCAACTGGCTACCGGAATCGAAGTACGCGTACGGCGTATCCAATCATGTACTTGGGATGTTTCGCTCTGGCCCGTAGGCGACACAGTCTACCGGTACCATCGAAGTATTCGCCATGAAATTTGATGCCTCAGGAACGATGAGCGGGTTTGCAGCTGCCTTCATGCCGTCGCCGGCTATAAAGAAAGCCACGACACAGGAAGTGCTCGTTGCTGACGCGACAATGGACAACATAATCGTCAGATACGTGCAATTAACAGTTACAAAACCTTCCGCGGTTAAAATCTTGGTCCACGCTTCCCTTGAAGTGACTTCTCCTAGTACTGCTGGAGGCGGCATTCAAAGGGATTTTCCTATCGGAGTGAAGGCAAGAGTACTACAAGCATGATAATTAGCACAAATGTGTCATACCAACATTGTAGAATTTACGACAGAGCGGGTAATTCCGGCGCTTATTATAAAATACGGTAATAACCTAACGCGCTGTTACACGCACACAAGCTGAAAAACGGTTTTCTCGAAAAGAAAAATTCACTCGTTTCACTGCGGTATCCATACTGTTATGCACGTACTCTCGCTACTCATGCGAAACTAGAGCATCATTTCTAAACAGAATGGCTCATTTGCGCGTTATCTCACCATTTTGTCATAATCATAAGCAGTACACTGAGTACAGAGCTGAGTGCTTCAACTCATTCTTGTTGTAGAGGTGATGTTGCCGCAAGTGCTCGAAATTGCACGCGAAAAGAATTTCGATACTAATAGTACTCGAATTCAATTCACGTATATCCAATTCCGAGTACTCTAAATAAAATTGCATAGAATTGATTACAATATTTGTAACCCAAAATACGCTTATATGAATTTCGATTACTGGATTTCAAAATACCGCTAATTAAATTTCAGTTATTCGAATCTAAATCACGGTGATAACAAATGCAAGTGCTCGCAATTCAAACTTGGCTGTTCATGAATTCCAATTATAAGAATAATTTTACGACGACGGTACGACAATTTTAGCGCGACCAAACTAACACTTAGCACACAAATCATAGCTTATACAGCAGCGTTGCACTGTACTGTAGTCTAGTGTATTTACTGTAGACTCTAACTGTAGTTGTGGTCTGTAATCTGTAGCTGAGCGATCTACGTACTGTCACTACTGTGTAAAATACTGCCATTATTGACAATTTTGACTATGATTGTAATGTTCTAGTGTTGCTTTTAAAGGTAACTTTAGCACGAAAAGTCGAAAACCGCAACGAATCCTGCAGACTTTTATCGTTATAACTCAACGCTAACTAACAATTATACAACAAAGTAAAAACACAAGTACAGGCATTTTCATCCTAGAACCGTGAGCTACTTAGGCTGCCGGGTAAAACTAGGTGACGCCTGAATGGTGTTAAGCTGAAAACCGAACTTTACACAAAATCTTCGTAAAAAGGCAAGTTTTTGTTCAGTAGCGTTTCCACTTCCAGTCGATGCCCGCCTAGTCTATTTCTGCGCCCAACAGTCTGGAAACCAGAAACTGAGAACAGCTGTTCTGTTGATGTGCTGGTAGCAACTCCACCTGCATTTCGAGAAATTTGTTAATTTCAAAAATTTGTGAATTTGGACCATTAGGAGTCCGCACGGGTGTTGGCTGTCGATACGGGATTCCTGCACGGGTGCTTGGTGCGTGCCCGGCCAGTTTTTCCGAAAATTTTTAAACAATACAGAAAGCACTTCAGATAAGTTTTAATTAATTTTTAAAGTCGGTTTACGGATGCCCAAATAATTATTGTGAAAGCTGTAATTCCTTAAGCAATTAAAAAGAAATCTTTTCAAAATGGCCGTTTAAGTGCTTTTGATACTATCACTATATATGCCCGAAAATTTAACCTTTCCGTCCTGCGCATGCCACTGATTGTGGCATACTAAAACATTTATCCCAAAAGCCGAAAAATAACAAATCAAAAAAAGTGCTTAAAAAATTTATAAAATTAAAGTTGCAGTACTAAAAGCGCCCGAATTTCGTGCATGCAGAAAACGCCAGTTCCGAAATCTGTGCGCCCAGCCAAACCGCGAGCGGACACCCGTGCATGCAGCTAACGCTGGTGTCTTCCCCAATACGCAGCGTTGGCCTTTATATCTCCCACCTAAACGGCAGCAGCAATTTCGACAGCTTTTCGAAACTTTTGCCATGTGACGACTTCCAAAATCGTACAGCATCGCTCTGTTCAGTAAATTCGGATAACTGGCGGCTTTGTACCGCCCAATTTCGTTTCAACGTTGACCTTGACCTTTCCGCAGCCATGTGTTCTCAAATTGCCCAGTTTGTCTGAGGTTGGTGAATCGCGCTCGCTTAGGACTGGGCTGCTCGTCTGACGAAGGACCAGGCGCAGGTGCGGAAGGAAAATATTTACCGTACGTCGCCTTGACAAATTTCACTGCTGAATCCACTTGTTCGTTTGTCATCAGCCTCCACAAGAATGGATGCAAAACAGCCAGCCAAATAAAATGGGTTATGCTTCACATTTTGAGGGTCCAAAATCGTGCAATCGCTGGTCAGCAGCAGCAAGTACAACGTGTGCTGCGGCTGATACCATTGATCTTCGAGACTGAAGGGCTGTAGTGTTTATCCAGTTCCAACAAGATAGCGACGTACATGTCGTTCGTTGTATAATCTTGTCCACTGGAAATTGTGGTATAGGTATCGAAAGGTTCCAAAACTTCCGTAACGCGTCAATGGCCGACCACTCGTGAGCAAGAAGTGAATCAACCGTTCTGTTCACACACATTGTCAACGTCATCTTTCAGCTCGCACAGCCTAAAAACATAATTCAGATATTGTCTTGTTACCCAATTTTTGGGCGATGTAATTTACTGGAAATTGTTTGGTAAATCTAAACGAATTTAGAGATTAATCACATTCATGTACTGTAGCTACTATAGGCATTAGCACCACTTTTACATCCGAACGCTGCGTGCTCCTTGCCGGCATCGCACGAATTAAGTAGAACACTGAGCAACATGTGCGTCATTTTCCGTACACTGCACTCTGTAGTGCCACTTCATTTAGCAGCTACAGTAGTAGTAAATCTAAACCTTCAATGAAATTTAATGAAATTTTTGTAAACCCATTATCGAACACTTAAAAAATTTTATCATGATTTGTTGGTCACCTTTTCAACATGATGTAAGTAGAGTTCCATCGGGCTCACATCTCAACCAGTTTTTGCCTGATCGGTCTATCAGGGCCGCCGTTGCTGTATTGGAATGGTTAAACTTGGAAACAAGTTTTTTCGCTTTCTTAATGATGTCGCGGCACTCCTTCACTGTGTCAAATGACCGGACGGCGCACTGAAGGAGATGATTGAAGCAGGGATTCTTTGAAACTCGGCAAAGGTACGGTCGTGATCTGCCTCTGCCTCGTCATAATTCTGCATCTCTTCTCGGATAACTGCATCAGGATCAACAGGTGTAAGTGTGTGCCGCTGGTAAGCTCCGCCTGCTCTACTGATTCGCTTAAAGCCTCGTCCATGGACGCTAAACAGAAATTGTCACTCATAATCGATTCTACAGCATGATGCAGTTGTATGATGCAAATGTTTTGAAAGTTCAGTATTAAGACGTTTAAGATGCAATATATTGCGAAATATTGTTGTAGTTATCACTTTTAAAAGTATCTTCCTGCTAAAATCGGCACTATTGTTAAATATAATAAAATACCATTCAGGACTGCTGTGGTAGCTAGCGCTTCGCATTCCTCATTTGCCTCAGCAACGGCTTCAGTTCTCCTCGTCAAAAGGTCCAACGATACTTCCTTAAATCCGCAGTCATATTCGTACCATTGTCGTGACAATAACGAAATCGATCTCGGGAATTTCCTTCTGTTATTTTGTAGACCATTTCTTTAATCCGCACAGCTGTGGGTCGGCGCAAGGAACGCACTGCCAGTGTTACTGCTTTGTGTTCCCACCGAGACAAGTGGGCAGTTACACCCAAAATGATTCAGTCATCCTTTTGTCCATATGTCGGCGCAAATTGTAATCAATCTACAAAATGCGGAAGGATGATTATGATGGTAACTTGTAGCTAGTTGTCCTTTATTGCATAAATGGCTGCACTTGTGGTAATCCATCCATCATATATGTATGTAATATTGTAATGCCTTAATTTATTACCAGCTACTTCCGTACTCCGTAGTTTTAGTTTCATATCTGTAGGTTTAAACGCTGCGCTGCATAAAATTAACTGATTTCAAAATTAGGTAAGTACAATTAGTTTTCACACTCCCCCCTCAGAAAATTTCGTTTTTTGTTTGAAGACATGGGAACATAACGTATGGGAACACTTAAAAAAATACTTTCATCGGCAACGGTCCAGTGGGCGTCGCCAAACACGAATATAATGGTTGACATTATTGCATGTATTGCCAATGCCGTATTACTTGCTGTACATAATTATAGTGTTAAAAATTACACTGATAAATTTATTTCGGGAGTTCTGTGTTATCTATTACCACTGTAGTTTTACTCCTTGAATCGATTTTAGTTCCTAATTCACTGTATTGAAAGAGTAAATTGTTAGAGAACTACAACGGGGACTGTACGAAACCGAATAGACCGTGTGCCAACCATGCATTTTAGAGCGTGATACGTGGTGAAATTCTTTAAAAATGTTACTTTCGAGTGAATTAGGAAGTAAAATCAAATGAAGGAGTAAAACCACAGTAATGGATACCACAGAACTCGCAGTAAATTTATCAGTGTAATCTGATAACAGCAATACGACAATGCATTGCCGATGAAAGTATTTTCTAAGTGTACCCCATACCTATTTTGTCTTCAAACAAAATGAGATTTTCGGAGGGGGAGGTGGTGACTGAGCGCTGTCAAGTAACGTGCAGAACTTACTTATGTGTAATAAATTTTGCACCGAACGCAGGAGACGCTGGGATTCAGAACAAACGCAACTTGTTTTATAATATTAATGATACTACAGTGATATTGAGCGCACTCACGCTGGTATCTGCTTTGCTTTAATAATTTCAGTTGACCTTCAAAATTTAAAGGTGTGAACATAGTAAGATCGTGTCAAATATTATTATCCTAGATGAAAGAAGGAGAAAACCACATGCACCACAATAATTATTTGTTTTTCTGTAACTGTACCCAGTTTCGTGTACTAGCCATGTAAAGTGTATGGGAAAACTTTCAGCGACGTTGCGCGCACATCTAAGATGCTGCCCATCCCGCATCTGAGATACCGATCTTCATAACGCGATCGCGGATAGGCTGCATCGCACGGTTAAAAGGTTGCAGATCATATCTGAATTCAGTCAACTTTCTACAGAGCACTGAACGGCACACTTTTATGTTACGGCATGCTTTTGTGTTTGTTTCTACAAATCATTAAACCGTCGGCGCCGTGTGCATCGAAAATTACAGTGAAAAAAACTTTTCTTTTATCGTTTACGGATCTGCCGTACTGGCAGGCCAGCGCTCAATTTCGAAGTGAAGATCGGTATCTCAGATGCGCGATGGGCGGCATCTTAGATGCGCCCGCAAACGTCACGGAACTTTTCAAACACTTAATTTACATGGTTTGCACACAAAATTGGTAATAGTTACCGGAAAACAAAAAAATTATTAAAATACGAGAGTGATGTAGGCCAGATTTCGAGAAAATTGGCACTATCCTCAGGTTATTACTGGTAGGTCATTTTGCAAATACAAGTACATATGTTATTCTACGTATACAATTATACTGTCAATACATATAGTACATAAAGTACTGTGCCAGATCAAGTAATGAGGCGAACAGCTGCTGCGCCTGGTCTGCCAATGCACGCCAGTGTGCATTTTTTCCTATTACAATTACAATATTATTCAGTTAATAGCATCGCTTCTTCATAATTACCGTAAAAGCTAAATCTAAATTACTCACATTGGTACTTGTAGACGAAGTGTAGCTGAAAGAGACAAAGCGCAAACTCCGCGCTAAATTTGTGGTGTTTGTTACTCTGTTTACGTAGGAATTACGGACGAGCTTGTACATTCACATTTTATTGTACCATATACACGTATCTTACCCGCCATTTTGCAAGGCACTTCCCACTTTTTTCTTTCATCAAGGAGTAGAGTTCGTCCATTGTGTCAGTTATCTTTGTACGTCCAGGAACCACATAGTCTGCTCTCAGCCTAGCGCAAAATGTGTTGAACATCCGATGCTGTACTGCATTCACAGACGTTGAGTGCATGCGATAAAGGCCGCTAGTGCGTTGGTTGCGCTCGCCTGGCTTTCCGCGTCGTTGCTCCACTTCGACACACGTTTTGCAGTGGAAGTCTTTTTTCCCGTCGCGCTGTCCTTTTTCTCCTCTTCTTCCAACAAGGCGTTGAACAGTTCCAGGTGTTGAGAAAGGTGAGTCCGCAGGTTACTCGTTATACAGTCTGGGCAAACTTGCATCCCTCAGCTTTGCAAACAGCCCGTTTTTCGGATGCGTCGAAAGTAAAATAATTCCAAACAGAGGAAGATTGCTTTCTGCCGCGCAGCGGCTCACTGCCACCTCCGCTCTCTTGCGATGCCGACGCCATTATGAATATAGTATTAGAAGTACTCATTGGAAAACAAATTTCCCCATGTTTACGGCACTGTGAAAGTTTTGGAATGCGCTACTTTACTTCATTTTATCAAGAAAACCACACAACTGGACCAACGTCTGTGAAAAGATAACCGAATTTAACCATTTCATACAACTCATGAGCTCGTGTGCAGCAATAATATTTAAGCGTTTTGTCCGAGCACGTAAATCTATTTTTAGATTTGTCACGATTCTCCACAACACATACACCGCGTTTCTCTGTCTTGTGCATCCGTCTTATCAGTTAACGGGCTCAACAACAACAATTAGTCACTGACTAATAGTCAGTGACTATTGACTATAAGTACTGACTTCCTACAGAATGTGTACACAGCTACACAGTACACACATACAACAGATTTCAAAACAATGTTTTTGTATCTGTATATCTATCCATATTTCATACGCTTTTTATTTTATTAATACACGGTAATTAACCAAATCTGCAGCGACTGTACTCGGAATTTAAAAACACACATTTTGAATTCCGAGTATCCGAAATTTCAATGGTCTGTATTTGAGTTCCAAATAATCGGAATTCAAATATACAAATTTGAATTTCGAGTGCTCGCAAATAAAACAATGGCATTTTGAATTCCGAGTACTCGTAATTGGAATGACGGCAATTACAATTACAGTACTGGAATTCAAATGGTCGGTTTCTTGAAATCGAATACTCGAAATTCATTTTAGATTGCAGCACTTCCG